>NW_021604636.1:9869450-9888800 GCF_004785775.1 Grammomys surdaster | reverse complement strand
TCTCTCTCTCTCTCTCTCTCTCTCTCTCTCTCTCTCTCTCTCTCTCTTTCTCTCTGTCTGTCATAGCTCTAGATAGCCTTGAACTCATTATGTAAAAGGCTGGCCTCGAACTCAAGAGATCCTCTTAGCTCTGCCTCTCTAGTGCTGGGATTAAATGTCCACATCACCATGCCCAGCTTATCTTTGTTAATATAAATTATCTTCGAAAATATAACTATTTATCTTTGAAGCTGAATGTAATTGTGCATGCCTCTAATCCTAGCATTTGGACAGTTGAGACAGAAGATTGCTCTGAGTTCAAGGACAGATTACATATAGTAGTACGTAGAAAATTCGGGGCCAGCCTAGATTATATACTGAGTTTGAGGATAGCCTGGGCTATAGAGCTAGGATTTTATTTACCTTTGATGTACCTTCATCTTCTATATTGTGTATGTGTGTGTGTGTGTCTATCTGCCTGTCTGTCTGTCTGTATATAAATACAAACATGCACACACACACACACACACACACACACACACATGCATGCATGTAATTGAATGAGTAATCAAAAAGATGAGGTAAAGCCGGGCAGTGGTAGCACACGCCTTTAATCCCAGCACTTGGGAGGCGTATTTCTGAATTCGAGGCCAGCCTGGTCTACAGAATGAGTTCCAGGACAGCCAAGGCTACACAGAGAAACCCTGTCTCAAAACAAAACAAAACAAAACAAAAACCCAACCCTCTCCCCTCCAAAAAAAAATGAAGTAAAAAGGCAGGTGTTGGCACACAACTGAAATCTACGCACCTTTGAGGCTGAAGTTCAAGGCCAGCCTGAACTATATACAAAGACTCATAGAAAATGAAACAATATGAAGCAAGCAAGTGATGCCTAAAGCATTTCCCTGGCTTATTGTCTTTGGGAGTTGCAAAGGCCAGCCCTGCATCTGGAGATTTAGGTGTGCAGAGCTACCGGCTTGGGCCTCTTGCAGATCAACTTAAAATGCCATTTTTACTCAGTTAAGAAAGGCCACTGAAGCCATTTGTCATGCCAAGATTCCATTTAAAGATTTATCTGTTTAAATAGTATCCAAATTTTCAATACTAAGACAGATGGCCCCACAGTAGGGGCTGTGATGTCCCTGAAAAGATGTGGGTTTTGTTAGGGAAAGTATATCTTCATGTAACTATCAATTAGGTTTGTGAGCTATGCATCTCGAATGATTTCATAATTCTATCACAATTTTCTGGTTCTAGATTAATCTGGGTCAAGAGAAATAACAGTAACATAGCACAATAAAGAGCAACAGAGACTTCAGATAGACGTGGACTTATCACATAGTAGCTGGTCTTTATGGTACATGCAGCCCACTCTATTTTCTGAAGTGTGTGTGTGTGTGTGTGTGTGTGTGTGTGTGTGTGAAAGATGAAGCTCAGGTAGCATTCCATTCCTCAGGAACAGCCTGCCTCGATTTTTGTGACAGTGTGATAACTCACCCAAACCATCAATCCTGGCTTTTGTTTTTAATGTGAGTCTTAGGGACGGAACTCAGATCCTCATGTGTTGAAGTTTGGCATTGGTTCTTCCTCCCAGTCCCATGCTTCCAAAACTAAGACTCAGACTCAAAATATATTTACAAATACTGTCTTAGTTAGGGTTTTGTGAAAAGATACCATGACCAAGGCAAATCTTATAAGGATAACATTTAATTGAGGAGCTGGCTTACAGGTTCAGAGGTTCAGTCTATTATCATTAAGGCAGGAACATGGCAGCATCCAGGCAGGCATGGTGCATAAGGAACTGAGAGTTCTACATCTTCATCTGAAGGCTGGTAGCAGAATACTGGCTTGAGGCAGCTAGGATGAGGGTCTTTAAAGCCCACACCTACAGTGACACACCTACTCCAAGTGTCATACCTTCTAATAGTGCCACTCCCTGGGCCTGCATATACAACTCACCACAAATACCTTGGCCATAGGCTCTTCTCTGACTAGATATAACTTAAAATATCCCATTTATTCTAGCCTGCATTCTGCCACTTGGATGGTTACCTGTGCCCAGGTACCATTTGTCCATCTTGTCACATCTTCCCAGAGAATCTTCCCTGTTCTATAAATTAAACTGGCCTTGACCAGACAAGGAACCTATTTCTCTCTGCCTTTGTCTCACAAGTATTGAGATCCAAGGCCTGGATTTAATTTATTTATTATCTACATACCCTTGAAATATTTATATCAATTCCCATTTCTTTATTCATTCTTTGGAGATTAATATCTATTTGGATAAACATACCTATACTTGCAGAGCAGGACAGCATTTTCCAACTAAGCTATTTCACCAGCCCCTGAAAAGTTTTTTCATAAGTTTTCCATGAAGCTTTGTTCATGCCCAAATCTCCAATCCATACAATGGAATTGGTTTCTAAATACACAGAAGAGAAATACCATGAACATGCCCATTCTATCCATCCCAGTAAGACACACACGTCGAAGCAGTTAGACACAGTTTGGGTAGCCATGTAAATGTCTCTTTCCCTTCCCTGATCAGATCCTTGATCTGTTGTTGGATAGCACAAACTGGATTACAGAATCTTGCCCCCAAGTCAGGATGGCAAAGCTTTCTAAGAGACTGTGTATAGAGCTTGCCCCCATTTCTATCATAAGATGTATTTACAATTACGATTGACATAAAACGTCTCCTATATCAACCATGAGTTTATAATCCAGTTGATTCTAGTTTTTAGTTTACATTGCTTATATTCAAAAGCCCTTTGCCACTGCTGCCCACACATGCTGACAACTGTTTCCATCCCAGCAGGAATCACAGATTTGATTTCTTAAGCATTGCAGAGTTAAACCAGAATGCTAGTAATACAGGGAGGATCTCATACTGGTTTTACAATAAGGAGAAAAGTAAGACTTGAAATGAAAATAATAGTCAAGGCTATTTTAAAATGCCCTACATATTGAAAATTGTAATTTAATTTAGTTTCCACAGGTGACATATTCAAATGTTGAAAATTCAAAAAGTCCAAAGCCAAAAACAGAGAGTAATTTTGTCACATCTTTGTTGCCCTGAACTGATTTCTTGCCAGGCTAACGCATTATAATTGACCCCTTATATTTTCTCATAGAGATACTTATGTTTATCCTTTGAAGGAAATAAGAATACATATACTCTACCTTGTCTATCTTCTAATGACTTAGTTTGGAAATAGTTTCATATCAGTATATGAAAAGCTTCTTGCTGGGAGTGGTGGCATGCCTCTTCAACTTCAGGACTTGGGAGGCAGAGGTAGGAGGATCACTGAGTTGGAGGCTAGTTTGGACTATAGAGCAAATTCCAGGATTGCCAGGGGCTACATACTACACACAGAAACCCTGTCCTGAAAGAAAGAAAGAAAGAAAGAAAGAAAGAAAGAAAGAAAGAAAGAAAGAAAGAAAGAAAGAAAGAAAGAAAGAAAGAAAGGCAGGAAGGCAGGAAGGCAGGAGAGAGAGAGAGAGAGAGAGAGAGAGAGAGGGAGAGGGAGAGAGAGAGAGAGAGAAAGAGAGAAAGAAAGAGAGAAAAGCTTCTTAATTTTCTGGTTGCATACTTTATGCTAGTTTTTTCTTCTTTAGGGCTACGATATTTTCTTATTATGTATCTTATGCATATATATCATATGTGATTCTGTGTGTTTAACATATTTGTGTTTATTTATTTCTAATATCTTTTTTTCAAATTGTGTTTGATTAATTATGTTTCCATGATAGAACAGCCCTTCAAATTTGTCACAACGCAAGATTTTAAATTTTTCACTTATTTTGATTATACTATGGATGGAACCAAGGGCCTCTTATTTATGTGTTTTAGTCTTTTGAGACAGGGTCTTTCTATGCAGTCCTGGTAACTTAAGGCTCGACTAGGCTGGCCTCAAAGTTGCAGAGATCTGCCTCTGCCTCCACCTCTTTGCCTCTCTCCCTCCTGAGTGCTGGGATTAAAGGGATGTGCCACCAAGCCTGGCTCATCAGGGTCTCTTCCATGGCAGCCATATATTCTATCACTGAGATTCCCACCAGCACCAACTCTTTGTTCATGATGAACAATGAGAGAAAAGAAGCTGATGGGGACCAAGTATGTGACCCAGAGGCAGAGCACTTGCTTAGCATCTGAGAGGCCGTTAGATTTAATCTTGACTGCCAAGTTTAAATTTAATCTTGATTTATTTACTTATTAATTAATTAAAAAGATTTCATTCCCCCTATTTGTAGTATTTAAAAGTATGTCAGATCAGACAAGGTAGTAATCTCAACACTCAAGATGCAAAAGCAAGTGAATCTGTTTAAGTTACAGGCAAGCCAAGACTATGAGTAGTGAGCTTCTATCTTTAAAAAATAGAAAAAAGAAAAGAAGAGGAAAAAAGGCAGTATTCTCTCTTTCCTTCCTCTCTTTGTATCTTTAAAACCTTGGTGGGGGAGGGACCTCCAGGGACAGAGCTCAGTAGTTAAAGTGCTTGCTCTGGAAGCATGAAGACCTGTTAGGCTCTTAGTTCCCAGCACTCATATATAAAGCTGGGCCTACTGGCATAATCTGTAACCCCAGCGTTGGGTTAGGGTAGAGCCTGCAGGACCCTAAGGGCTCTCTGGCCAGACAGGTTCTCCAGACAAGCAGTCTAACCAACACAGCAAGCTTCAGTGTTAGTGGGATGCCTTATCTCAAAAACTCACGTGACAGCTCACCATTGACCTCTGACCTGCACGCAGACAAGTATGGCCAACTTCATCCCATGCATACACCAGTACAACATACACACTACCAATAATAATAATAATAAATAATAATAATAATATAATTACAGTCTTTATGACCACTTTTAAAAGATCCAGAGTGCTGACAGTTACAGCATGTATCCAATCCCCTCCTTAACTCTGGACCAGGCAGAGCCTGTTTAAGGCTTGCCAGAAAAAAAAAGGAAACAAATATTCCCAACTGATGAAGCTTCCAGTAGATTTAAAGATTTAAAATGTAGCTTTCTGTCATTAACTTAATGTTGCAGTATTTAAAACTCTCCTGTTTCTTCATTTTAGGGTAATATTTAGGAATAGACTTATTTCTGTAAAACGAAGGCTTTAAGCTGAGGTGCTAAGCACATGAAGTGCTCATTCTGAAGAGGCAGTTTGCATGTCAGCAAATGAAGCTATTTTTACACATGTGAAATATGACACCCTGTTGGAAGGAGTAGTCATTGAGGACATGGTATGTACTTATTCATGATGGAGGCTAAGTTACAAGTTATTTAAGTTGCCTTTTCTCTACTTATCAAAAATGTCTCTGCTTATCTAGAGCAGGCGCTTCCCCTGCATTCTTTGAGGTCATTTGTGGCAACAGGTCAAGTCAAAGTAGTGTATCAGTAAATCAAGTGACTCTACAGGAAAAAAAAATTAAAAATAAAAATGACACCTGGTTATTACCCACATATATCTGTTCCCTCTGCTTCATTTTACTCATAGCTATTTAATTTCCTGAAACAAAAAACAAACAGATTTTTCACGAATGTCAGTGCCGCGAAGCTAGCACAGGAGAGAAGAGCCAGCTGTACCCGGTTTCGTCTTATGCATCATCAACAAAATTGGCAGCTAAGTTCTGATTTCAGAGCCTCTGTGGTTTCTGACGATGAACAAGCTGTGCTTGATTTTCAGATACAAGACTGATACTTTGCTGACAGAAGAATCTATTTTTGATTTGTAAATTGGGCAAATTCGTTGCAAAATTATTGATGTAGGATAAACGCAGATTTTGAAGATATCATTTTTAGACTCCCATCTCTAACCCTTCAACCACTTGAGCTTATTATTATTGTAATCATCATCCTTATAATTATTAGCATTATGACGATGGAAACTAAGTATTTAAGTAAAATCACACCTAAATTCTGTGAGTCATATATCGACAAGTATTATGCTAACATGGGAGTGAAATTGCGATGGAAAGGAGCAACAGAACTAATTAGCAATTGATTATATTAGCATCCATGTTCTGGGTATAACACTAATTTAGAATCATGTTACTGCTGATCATGGGTAAAATATGTCATTACGGGAAAAAATAGTGAAGCAAAAGATGTAAAAGTAAAGGAATACATTCTTTGATTTGGAATTCTTAGACAATGGAACTGACACCTCAGCCACTGCTTGGGCCAAACAAAATTTACAATTAAACTGTAATTAAAAATTACAACTTTTTAAAATTTGTACTTATTAATTTGCTCAGTTGCTAATGACACATGGCTGATTTTTTTTTTTAGGACAGTAATACTGACCTTATATAAAAGTATAGAGGTTTCAAGTTTTGCATTAGATGTTTCTTTATCCTATGCCCATGTAGAAGTGTCCACTGTGGGCGTCCCATTTTTTTGTGATGCCTGTTTCCTCAAAGCAAAAATCTCTCCCAGCCTTCCAGTCAGGACTGCCTCTCCCTTCTTCCACACCTGCTATTCCTTACCCATTTCAATGCTTACCTGTCACTCAATCTATTCCTTAAGGTTTCACAAGGACACGAAAGTTAAAAGCCTGAAATGTTTATTATTTTTTTTTAAATATGCTATCCTCCTGGGAGTACAGATTTGCATTTTTTAAGAAGAACTCTTGAAGACCTATTGCCAGCAGTTGAAATGTCACATCTTCTGTCTGTCAAGAGTGGCAAAAATCCATATCCTACAATAACTGGCTTTTACTTATCGATTCTACTCAGCTTAAAATGTGTGTTTCTGAAGCATAATGAGATAGAAACTAACATCAAGGGCTTTGCAGGCAGGCAGACCTAGTTCTAAAATTCAACTCTGCCACTTACTAGTTGTTAGCAGGATTTACTTATCTGGGAAAGGATAATGTTACCCACCTCACTGGGCTGTTGTGATAGGTTATTTGGTCAGTGCATGTAAAATTGTTATTGTAATGTTGAATGATGCAGAGTTCGGTCATCATAAAGTGCTATTATTTACATAACTGATAATCACTTATTCCAAGCATTCTTTTGAGACTGTTGATTTTTATCTGTCCTACGTATTGACACATACATGAATCTTTGCATCCCATGCAAGGGAAGTACAAACCAAAGAAAGCCAGAGCAAGAAGCCTTGCTTGATTTATTGTCCTCAACTGTGCAATGCACAAAACTCTGTTCATAATAGTTGCTAAATGAATGTCACATTTTAATCCATCCATTGTAAAATGACTCTCATGGCATTATATATTTCCTGTAAGACAAAAATAGCTTCCATAAAGGAAAAGGCTAGGCTCGGACACTGTACTGGTAAAGCGTAAAGTTGTTAGCTAAAGTCAACCTTTCCTTTCCTAAGTTGATTTTTGTCAGTGTTGTTGCTATTGGTTTATTTGTTTGTTTGTTTGTTTGACAGCATGTCACTATGGAGCCTTGAGTGCCCTGTAACTGGCTATACAGACCAGGCTAGCCTTGAACTAACAGAGAACCACCTTCTGCCTCAAAAGTACTGGAATTAAAGGCATGTACCACCATGCCTGGCTTTGTCAGAGTATTTTATCACAGCAACAGAAGTTAAACCAAACCATACATTAATGTGTTTTAATTAGATTAAACTACAGGTTTTTGTTTCCTTTAGTTAAGAGCAAATGAAACATTCTCTTAAAAGACAATCCTGTCTATTTTGTCAGTAGTACAACAGGGATCTCATAAGTTATGAGCAATAAATTAGTATCCCAGGACCTAATTTACCATCTAGGAACATGTTAATACCTCCAGATTGCTCAGAAGACAAAGCAAATTACACTCTAGAGGTCTGAAAGAGTTAATATCACTCTGTAAAGTACAGCCCGGTTTATTATCATGAAATAGTTGAAGCACTTGGAGAATTTTTAAAATAACGTAAGTAAAATAACAACAGCACTGAATAATGTTTGTTCCAATTCTGTGGGGTACAATCAGTGATGTGGAGCAGAAATCAGAAAATGACATGAGGTGGGCATAATGACTTGTGCCTGAAATCCCAACACTCAGGAGGCTGGGGCAGGAGGATTGCTGTGACTTTGAGGCTAACTAGGACCATATAACAAGATTCTGCCTCGAATGTGGATGAAAAAGTGTTAAAGAGTTGTTAAAAAACAGGCACCCACCCATCTGTGTACAGACACAGTATTTAACAACAGCAGTGGCTTCAACTCAGAGATCTTTCAGAGTTGACTATGCAGATCGAGTTCACTGTCCTGTCACAACGAGTAGTTTGTGAGTGGCTCCAAGTGTGTCTGGCACACACACAAAACACGTGTTGCTCAAATAGACAACTTTATGGGGGGCACAGGTACCCTGTGGGAATGAGCGTTCTTAATGCAAGCACAGCCTTTGAGGGTGGGTCTGGTGGTGCTCTGTATTCAAATGCTAAATACTGGCCCCCAAGATCTGGTTGCAGTCTAAATAAGTACATTCTTAAGTACACCAATTGATGTCTCCAATCTTCTCTGACTGATTAAATTGCTGGGAAAATAGAGGTAATCAGGGTGGGGTTTGGTTCCCCATGCTGTGGCTAGAAGGTAGAGCCTGGGAGGGGGGAAGGAGGAAGAGGAGGGAAAGAAGGAGGGGGGATGGAAGGAGAGGGAGACATGTAGAGGGAAGGAGGGAAGAGGGATGATGGAGAGGAGGGAGGGAGAGGGATGGAGGGTAGGAAGAGAAGGGGGAGGGAGGAAAGGAGGAGGAGGGAGAGGAGAGGAAGGAAAGGATGAAGAGGAGAGAGGAGGAGGATGGGGAAAGGGAGAGAGAGAACAAGGAGGAGGAGGAGGAGGAGGAGAGAGAAGAGAGAAGGAGAAGGCCATGAGGCTGGGTGGATCAGGTAATGAGCACGGGACCAGAAGCGCATCCTAAGGGGAGGCTGATGGAGCAGAAGCAGCCCAGGTGTTACTGCCAACAGAAAGTAACAGGGGGCATATGGTTTGGATATAGATGAGAATAGCATAGAACCTGCCCAATCAAGGCTTCTAGCTTATAAATAAAATACCAGGATTGGGGGGGGGGTCTTTTATAATAGCTAGCTAAAATAAATATTTCATTTGCATATACCTGTGTCAAAGACTCAATGCCTCAGACCTACAGAAATACCAAGGTTTTCCCCTGGTCAAGTACGGATCTTGATGGATGTTGGCAATGAGTGCGAAAAGTCCCAACCACAACTTCCTTGTCTAGGATGACTGCAGCCTGAAACTGCTTCCCTACAGACAGCCTTACAAAGATTAGCTAACCTGCCTCCTCATTCAGCCTGATCTAAAAGACACCTCGAGTTTTTGTGCTGCTGGAGCACCTCCATCAGAGCTCATCCCCTGCCCATTTAGTCACAGCTTTTCTGTACATGCTGTCCTTTTTCATTTCTTGTCGCCCCAGTAGGTCAATCCCAGTACCATGCGGGTAGTGGCACAGTTTGATATGTAACAGCTTGATTGGCTTGAAGCTACAGAATCATCTTTTATTTTATCATACATTGGGAAACCTGATTTAGCCCACATTGTGATAGTTTGGGAACACAGGATCTAAGAGAAATTCTTGCCTGTTCTCATATTTACCAATGCTTGCATCCTCTTTAAAAATCCAAGATGTTTCTACCTGCCCTTCATCCACAAGTGGGGTCTGCTCAGTCACAATGCTGAGCAGCCTGGCATCAGGTTTACCCAACCCTGTGAATCTGGGTTTCTCATCTTGTACATCAGATACCGTCACCCAATCTGCTGTTCTCTTCCCCCATCAGAAGGTTCATGCCAGGGCCCTCTCTCATTCTGGCCTAATACAACTGGGCAGCACATTTGGGAATTATTTACTTTCCATCTTAAACTATCTTTCCTCTTGAGGAAAGAGTCAAACTTCCCCTGTGGGGTGTAGGCTGGGGAACATAGGTTTGTATACGTGTGCATATGTGTGCACAAGCCACAGAGGTACGTACCCAGTATCTTCTTCTGTTTTTCCCCAACTTACTTTTTGATATGGGGTCTTTCACTGAACGTAGAGCCCCACTGATTGTCTAGACTGGCTGGCATCGAGCTCCAGAGATCTGACTGTCTCCACTGGTCCAGGGGTACAGAGACACCATGCCTGGGTTTTACAGCTCCTTCGTGTTGCTAGACAAACAAAGTCATCCAACTGAGACCTGGGCCCCAGAAACCCACATTCTGACCCAAATCTTTACTGCTTATCTCATCCAGCATCAGATACACAATGACCAGTACCTGTCATGGAAAATAAAACTTCATTGGAGCATATACCATCTCCATACCTTTGCATATTGCTTTCGTACTAAAAGGTAGGGATAAACACTTTCAAATGAGAGCATCAGGAATGTTGACATAAATGTTGACATAAAATCCACGCTCTCTGGACTACTGTAGAAATTTTTCTGACCCTTTACCTGGTTATTCATTCTTCCTCGATCTGACCAGTACTTTCACTTCTGCAACCTGCAGTTAAAGCCAATCACCAGCAAATCTGTCTGTATCCTTACCCAACATCTCTGAAAGGCCCCTTTGATTTCTTACACTCAGTGGAGTCTAGCTGGGCCTGTTGAAATTGTCCCTGTCACAACCAGAGGCAGATAAAGATATTACACTTCTGCATGCTATGTAACTGCAGCAGCCCACTGTTTTTTGGGGGTGAGGGGTGGGGGGATCTATGCCTATTGTTTTGATCCTTCCAAACCAGCTCTGTAGAGGTTTATATCATCAGAGCTTGTTGCTTCCTTCGAATCTAGAGAACTCAGTTACTCATTCTGTGATAATTTTAGCCCCGCATCACTGTCTCTTCCCTGTCCTGCTCTTTTCACTGGCTTTCTTGCTTAGTTCAGTGCTCACGTGGATAACACACAGAACACCACGGACTCTCAAGCTCCTGATCTCCTCACTTTCCATGAGACCTCGTGATCATCTCCACAATCTCAAGTTCAAGCATACAGTTCTCTGACTAATGTCCCCTACCCCAATACCCAATTAACATCTTTACTTCATCAAAACTTTCTAAAATGAGATCTAGGAGATAGTTTTGTGGGTAAAAGCACTTAGTACACAATCCTGACCAATTGTGTTTGATCCCAGAACTCCCAGACTAAATAAATGAATGCATTAGGTTAATATAATAAACAAATAGCTTAAAAATTATAAGCAGGAACATGAATTTGGAAGGGTGATGTGATGGAGTCCTGAGGGAGGTGGAAGGAAATGAGTGAGCAGTCAGGAAACAAAGTAGGAGGCACGTGTGAAATTTTAAAAGAATGAATAAAACTTAAAAGCAGGATGTGATAGAATATGTCAGTAACCCCAGCAGTCCTAAGAGAGACTGGAAAAGGAGATGAAGACAGCAGAATCGCTTGGAAGATCTCTGGCCAGCTAGCAATAGACATAAGAGAGACCCTGCCTCAAAACAAGGGTGGCAAGGGAGAAACCACTGGAAGTTGTCCTCTGACCGCCATACTTGCACTGTAGCATACACGTGTGCTCCTCCACCTAAAGATCACAGACACAATACAAAACAAGAGTAATAATAATAATAAATAATAATAGTAAATTTTAATTTTAAAATGTGGACTTTCTGAACTGTTGAGTTTATGGTTATATTATCATTTGGTTATATTCCATGGATCCTTCTTTCCTTCTCTTCTAGGCAGTGAATCTTTCTTTGATATTTAACCCTATCTTTCATCATATTCCTCACTCTGACCTCTGCCACCTCCCTTCACCTGGTTAAACTGACAGATCTCAGTATAAGCTAACAATGATGAGGGTGTAAAGGTCACAGTTCCTAACAGCATCTTAAATCCAGCCTGAAACTCTCCAGGGAGTCATCAAGGGCAGTGGTCCTTCCCATTGTACTTTCCAGTCTCAATACGATCACCTCACATCATGCTTTACTGACTCTCATACTCTCAGGACATAACCCTATTGCAAAAACATGGAGAAAATGAGTTTAACAAGAATTTCCACCCCTTTTAACTTAAAAACCCCCACTTTCCTTACTCTATATCATTCTCTGCCTTCTTTATATTACAAAGTACCTCTGCTGTTGTCAATAAACACTGGGTTCCATTCACATCACCCTCTTCAAGGGGTTGGCTTCTCATTTGTCTTCCCTCTTACTCCTGCAGCATCATCTCTGTCCCAAGTCATACCCAGCACCATGAACCTCTTGTGAGTCCTCCCAGAAGTGCACGAATGCTCTCACACATGTAGATGTAGACACAGAGTCACACATATATCGATGATTAAAGTATTACTCTGTTATTATTTTCCTTTTCTATTTTGGGACTTAGCTTTTATATAACTTAGGCTGGCTTGAACTCAAAATCTTCCTGCCTTCCATTTCCCAAGTGTTGACCAAGAGACATATACCACCACACAATCCATAAGCATAGTTGTTAATGATAGCAGCTATAGCAGCAAAAAGACACTTGATTCCACCTGATAATACTCTTCCTATGATCTCTTGGGGCAAAGCTTAAGTGTCTTCAAAGACGAGTCTTCTCTGTCCACATAAATATAGCCAGCAGGAATTTTAATATGTCATTTGACTGCAATTTTATACACTGGCTTTATCACTCTGCTCCATGAACACACACTGATGCTTGTTTACTGTTTTTCATTCCCCCTTCAATACTGCACAAGCTCTGTGGAAGCCAGTGCCATGTGTCTTCTCTCTTCTTTATTCTCAGAATACATGAAGATCCTTTGTCATGATCTTTGGATGATATGTGAATGAGGGGTTTCTATTAACCGCAGATCATAGGGTTCTCCGGGGCAAAGGTCTTTGTGAATGGTACCTCTTTATAGCTGGTATTTGTCAAACACTTGTTGCATGAGTGAATGAATCATTGCTAAAAATGAGCAGTAATCTAAAGATAAAAAGTTATTAGCATGATACTCTACTTTTAAATTTTGCATTGGCATCTTTACTTTTAAAGAATCAAAATGATATCCTTTAGGCTTCTTTTAAACCAGTGCTAATTTGTGGGACTTATCCATATGCAAAATTAATTTTTCTAACTTTAACTAAGGCTTATAAATAAATAAGTATACATATATGTATGTAGATGGATGGCTATATATACACCTACCCACACATATATAAAACATATGTTAGTCCTGTTCGTAGGATCTGCCAAACTTTCTTGGTAAGACTTGCCAATTGCAGTCACGTGACAGGATGACAGTTCTCTTCTCTGGGATAAGTCCAGGCTTCCAGTGTCTGGGACAGAAATAATGTAGACCAAAAAACATATATAGCTGATGATGGGTGATTTTTGGCTCTCATAATGTGTGGTTTGGTTGTCTTATTGGGATACTATAAAGATCATTAGACCAGAAATTATTTTTATTTCTACTGAGCTGAAAGAAGTTTTTTTTTCCTTCTTCTCTTCTGTTTCTAAGTGTTCCGGCATGCTATAAAGACAATTTGCCTGGTCAGTATGGGTTTCTTCTAATCTCTAACACTCGATGACAGCATAACATCTTTGTGCCAGTGTAGCTGCCTTATTTTTATTGGTATAGTAAGTTTGTGTCCAAATATATTCAATTATAGATGCTTCCCTGTTACCAATAGTATGGCAGTGCTTAAGAGTAAAGATGTTTCTGCTCATTGGCAGCACTGATCCCAAGCAGATGACAAGAACTCTGAAGTGGCTGCATTTGTTCACAGAGAAGAGGTAATGGTTAGGAATGGTGCCACTGCAAGCAAGAGAAAAAGCAGTTAACAGTGGCTTTCATGAACTGAGACTCAGGCAGAGAATCAACGACAACAGTGCCAACATATATGCAACCCAACTGGCTTTCCTATCAGTCAAAGGACACCTCCAACCCTGTAGTGTTCCAAATCACTTGTTCATGCAAGAAAGGAACACTCCAGGTCCAGGAACCAGGAATTGTCCTGAACTAGGAAGTTTCTCTTTGTGTGATATCCTCTGATAGAGAGAAATAAAATGTTCCTTGCTACTCTCCATCAGACTTCCATTTGTGTCCTATGGGCTACACATCTGCCCATGAGACTTCCTAGGTCAATTGCTAAAATTGGTTTTTCCAAGAGCCAGAGATGATTTTTCTTGTTCAGCTTCTAAGGAAATTGAGGGTTCATTTGGAAGGCTACAAGGGGATAATGCTGAACCCGGTATGATAGGGCAAGCCCATCATCCCAGTACTTATTAGGGGAAGGCAAAGAGGATCACTGTCTTAGTTAGGGTTTACTGTTGTGAATAGACACCATGACCAAGGCAATTCTTATAAGAACAGCATTTAATTGGGGCTGGCTTATAGGTTTAGAGGTTAATTCCATTATCATCAAGGTGAGAACATGGCAGCATTCAGGAAGGCATGGTGCAGGAAGAGCTGAGAGTTCTACATCTTCATCTGAAAGCTGCTAGCAGAATACTGACCTCCAGGAAGCTAGAAAAAGGGTATTAAAGGCCACGCCCACAGTGACACACCTACTTCAAAAAGGCTACACTTCCTAATAGTGCCACTCCCTTGACCAAACATATACAAACCATTACAATTACCCAGCTTGAAATATATAGTTCAACCCCAGCATGAGATACAGAGTCAGTTTCAGGCCCATCTGTGATGGATAATAAAACCCTATCTTAAAAAGAGAGAAGAAGTAAATGAGGGAAAGGAGTGGGGAGGTAGGTGAATGGGTAAGAGATAGAATATACCATAGTGGGTTATCAAACACATTCAAGAGGTTTCATGAAAAAAGATTTCACATTGAGTCTTAATTGAAGTTAAAGGTGGCCAATTGATATATCATTGAAAGTTAAACAAAGCAGAAAGATGTTTCTGCAACTGTATTGAGCAACCAGAGAACTGTAAACAGTTACAGCTTGGCATCCTTCATAGGCAGGACAGTAAGAAAAGACTACAGGGAGGACAGGAGCCATGCCATGCCGTAAGTGCAGTGTACAAGTGAGAGTCTTGTTCCAGTGTTTCTGGCTTTTTATTTTCCCTAAGGCTGTTACTAAAGGAACAAATGAATATCTTCCTGAACTTTCATTGCATAAATAGGTGGGAAGACTGTGAGGAAGAAGGAAGAGGGGAGATGAGAAGAAAGGCAGGAAGAAGGAAATCGAGGCAATTCAACCCATCAACTCTACAAGAAAATGGAAAGGCTTGGGCAGACTGTGCTTATTAGACTCCCTCCCATCTCTTGTCTGGAGATTTTTGTCTTTAGCTCTTCGCTATGTTGTATCCTACTCAATGGACTATGGAATCTCAGAAGACTTTCCAGCTACACTTCTCCTGGGTCTGCAGTGAAACTAGCCCTGCTAAGTTGATATATGATGACTAAGCCAAGGGACCAAGCCAAAAGACCAGCATCCAAGCCAAGGCCCTAGCACCTGAGCCAACACCTGCTCAACAATAGTGAACCTTGTTTGGTAATGACAAACAATGTAATCAGATATGCTCACCTTGAGAAGGTTAATGGAGTGAAGAATGAATGCCAGGCAAGTCAGAGGCAGGCTGCCAAAGTACAAACGAGGGAGAGAGGAAGGGAAAGAGAAATAACTGGAGGGAAGAGAAAAGGGAAAGTGGGCAATGGCTGAGCTCTAGAAACTAACATAGTGAGTTAGTTTCTTAGAAGAAGGGAGGAATCACAGAAAGTGGCAATTCCCCAAAACATTTTAGTGGCCTGGGCCATACTGTCATCACTGTGAGGTGAGCAGTCCCACAGAAATTGGTGGAACTATTTTTAAAATGTAGCCTATTTGTAGTCCCTCAAATAAATAATACATCCTCACAAAATTATTGATGACAGTTGAGTCATAAATGATTTTCACCCCAGCTCTCTGAGCCATTCTGAAGAAGAAAACACTAGCAAAACTGGGAAATCATGGGCTGCCAAAGAAAGAAATGTCATTGCTCTCCTATACCATTCCAGTGTGTGTATGTGCTGGAGGACGCGTGTATAAAAAGAGGACACGAATTTGAGAAGGAGCAAAAGGAACATATGGCAGGTCTTGGAAGGAATGAAAAGGTGATAAAATTATAACATAATCTCAAAATATAAAATAAATAATTTTTAAAAAGGAAAGAAAGGTGATAAATATCAGTAAATAGTTGTCAGAACTTAGGACCAGAAGAAACAATTAGATTAGCATATCTGTCTGGGTCAAGCCTGGGCACAAAGAGAAGCAGATTGAGTGACTATAGAGAAATCTGTAGTGAAAGAAGAGAAAGGAGACCTAGACTCACAGAAGCCAATCCCATGTCTCCTAGGACCTCCAATATGACTACCTGTCAGCATTACCTGACATGCTTTGGAAAACATTAATTACAGACTTGTTTATGTCTTACTCGATTAAAATATAGCTTTAATTTTTATTTGTTTTGAAAGTATCCCAGTCCCCAACTCCAGCAGGCATTCTCTGGGAGGCTACTGGACACTCCAACCAGGGAACAAAAAAGAAGAACTGTAGATCTACACCTCTCCCTCTTCTCCTCCAAATCCATCCCTCAGTCTCATGTTCAGCTTTGTAGCAAATCATCTGATGCAATGCCCTGCACCACCCCCTCACACACACACATGCGCACACATCTCCAGTGGCTCATACAGGTCTTTCCCTCCAAAGTTGCCTCCCCTCCACTTCCTCACATTATACCAGCCTTAAACTCTAGTAGGAATTTCCTGGGAACCTGAAGCCCTTCTGGCTCCAGAAGTTAGGTAACCTAACTGCAGATCTTCACTGCTCCCTCCTCTCCTCCATATCCAGTTTCCTCGTATCATCCCCAACTCTGTAGCAGACCACTTGTTGTGGCCTCCACTTCCTCTCTGTGCCCGTCTCCTATGAATCATGAAGAGCTTCTCCTCCAACCTTCCTCCACACCCATCCTATTACCCCAACCTCCAAATCCCTCAGGCATTTGCCTGGAAACCTGCCAGCAAAGCCTGACAGAGAAGCAGTTAAGCCAGCAAAGTAGGTAGACCAGTTCCAGATCTTCAACTGGCCAGATACAAACTTTAAGTCTCATCTCCAGCTCTGCAACAGACTGTTATAGTTTCTCTTAATTCTCTGCCCCTATCTCTAGTGGACAAATCAAATTCTAGTAGAACACCCTGGTTTCTTCCAATCTGTGGATCTCCACAACCTCTCTCCTATAGCCCATGCCCTTTCCTAAGTGTCAGCTCCTAATACCTAGAAACACATTCTACCTAAAACACTTGGTGACCACCCTTAGCAGGACCCTTGAAGTATTTATGCCCTAACAGGCAACACAGAGCCACCATACCTTCCTAAGAACCAGAGAGGGAAACAGAAACAAAATATTCTTCCAACAAAGACAAAACCAGATATCAGCACCTAGAATTACAATCTTCTCCAACACAGACGCCTAGACACCAGCATAAAAACACAATCAATGACAGCCAGGACAGTATGTCTCCACTAGAACCCAGCAACCCTAATGTAGTAAGAGAATTGTAGCATAACCAAAGCACAAAACAAAACCCTTAAAACAGCCATTGTGGATATGATAGAGGTCCTTAAAGAGGAAATTAATAAATCCCTTATAGAAAACTATGCAAACAAAAGCAAATAATGGAAGGAAATAAAGAAAAGAGTTTAAGACCCGAAAGTGAAAATAGCAAAGAAAACCCAGACTGTGGGAAATCTGGAAATGAAAATTTTCCAAGCTTCTCAAATAGGAACCTCAGAGACAAGTCTCACCAACAAAACACAAGAGATGGAAGAGACACTCTCAGGCATTGAAGATACAATAGACGAAATGGATATCTTGGTCAAAGAAATGTTAAAATGTAAAAAACTCCTATCACAAAACATCCAAGAAATCTGACACACTATAAAAGACCAAATATAAGGATAATAGGAGTAGAGGAAGAAGAAACACAGGTTAAAGGCATAGAAAATGTTTTCAACAGAATCATAGAAGAAAGTTTCTCTAATGTAAAGAAGGAGAAGCCTGTGAGATATAAGAAGGATACAGAACATCAAAATAATAAACATACAGAACACAAAGAAAGAATATTAAAAGCTGAAAGTGGGAAAAGTCAAGTAACATATGAAAGCAGACCTATTAGAATAATACCTGATTTCTCAATGGAGACTCTAGACACCGGAATAGTTTGGACAGATGTGCTGCAGGCTCTAAGAGGCTACAGACTACTATACCCAGCAGAACTATAAATCACAATAGATGGAGAAAATGAGACCTTCGATGATAACTAAATCTAAACAATATCTATCTATTCTACAAATCCAGCCCTATAGAAGGAAACCCTTCTTATAGAAGGAAAACTTCAACTTAAAGAGATGAAACACACCATCCAAAACACAATGAGCAATGAACAAATAATCACAGACTGGCAAATCAAATCACATGCACACAGAAAGACACACACACACAAACATACAGAGAGAGAGAGAGGGAGAGGGAGAGGGAGAGGGAGAGGGAGAGGGAGAGAGAGATTGAGAGAGAGAGAGAGAGAGAGAGAGAGAGAGAGAGAGAGAGAGAGAGAGAGAGAGACCACAAAAGCAAAATAACAGGAACATTGCTCATTGGTACATTGGTATCTCTCAACATCAATGATCTCAATTGCCGGATAAAAACAAACAGATTAACTGCATCATTGTAAAAACAGGATCCACGCTTCTGCTGAATGCAAGAAACATACCTTACTGTCAAGAATAGATATCACCTCTGGGTAAAGAATGAAATTAGATATTCTAAGCAAATGGGCCTAATAAGCAACCTGGTATAACCATCTTAATATCTGACAAAACAGCCTTCAAACCTAAACTTATCAGAAGATATGGGGGAGAATAGTACATACTCATCAAAGGAAAATTCCACCAAGAGGACATAGCAATTCCTACCATCTATGCACTAAACAAAAGGGCACTCATGTTCATAAAAAGTAATACTAGTATAGCTTAAATCACATATTGACCCTGACTCACACACTAACAGTGGAAGACTTCAATACCCGACTCTCACCAACAGATAGGTTATTCAAACAAAATCTAAACAGAGAAATGCTGGACCTGACAACTGATGTTATGAACCAAATACAACTAGCAGATACAGAGCATTTCACCTAAACAAACAAACAAACAAACAGACAGACAAAAACCATAATTTCTTCTCAACAACTCATGGAACCTTCTTCAAAACTGATCACCACACTGATACAAGAAAATGGAAATAATACCTTGCATCCTATCTGACACTACTGAATAAAGCTGGATATTAACAACAACAGAAACAGAAAGCTTACAGACACATTGAAACTGAACAACTCACTACTGAATGAAAAGTGGATTAAGGCAGGAATTAAGAAAATCATTAAAGACTTCAGAATTCAATGAAAATGAATACACAACATACTCAAAT
>NW_021604636.1:9853095-9869350 GCF_004785775.1 Grammomys surdaster | reverse complement strand
AGGAGGAGGAGGAGGAAGAGAAGAAGAAGAAGAAGAAGAAGAAGAAGAAGAAGAAGAAGAAGAAGAAGAAGAAGAAGAAGAAGAAGAAGAAGAAGAAGAAGGAGGAGAAACAACCATGCCCAAGGAGCAGATGGTAAGAACTAATCAAGTCCAGGGTTGAAATCCCTAAAATGAACCAAACAAAAATCAGCAACAACAAAATAATCCTCGATGAAACAAAGAATTTTTTTTTTTTTTTTTAGAAAATCCATGTAAGAGTGAGAAACCCAGCTGGGCAGTGGTGGCGCACGCCTTTAATCCCAGCACTTGGGAGGCAGAGGCAGGCAGATTTCTGAGTTCGAGGGCAGCCTAGTCTACAGAGTGAGTTCCAGAACAGCCAGGACTATACAGAGAAACCCTGGGGGGGGGGGGGGGATTGAGAAGCCCTTATGCTAATTAACTGAAAGGTAGAGAGGGGATATTCAAATTAACAAAAGTAGAGATGAAAAGTGGGACATAGCAACAGACACTTAGGAAATCCAGAGACTCACAGGGATATGCTTTAAAAACCTGTATTTCACCAAATAAATGGGTAATTTATATGGTACACGCCACTTACCAGTAAATCAAGATCAGATAAGCAATTTAAACAGACCTAATAACATTGTAAAATAGAAGTAGCCATTAAAAGTTCCCCAACCAAAAAAAGTTCAGGGCTAGATGGTTTTACACAGAATTCTACCAGACTTCCAAAGAAGATTTAATGCCACTACTCCACAAATTATTCCACAAAAGAGGAACAGAAGAAACATTGCCCAATTTGTTTTACAAGACCACAGTTACCCTGATACCCGAAGCACATAAAAACAACAAAGAAAGATAATTACAGACTATGTTACTTTTGATATACTTTTGAACATAGATGCAAAAAAATTCTCGATAAATTACTTATAAACCAAAACCAATGACAAACACATCAAAAAAAATCATCCTCCATGATCAGTTAGACTTTATCCCAGAGATGCAGGGATGCTTCAACATATGCAAATCGATAAATGCAATCACCACCGTATAAACAAACAGAAAAATCATGACTATCTCACTAGATGCAGAAAACTCTTTAACAAAATTCAACACCCCTTTAAGATAAAAGTCCTGGAAAGATTAGGGGGTGAAAGGGACATACCTCAGCATAATAAAGGTCTTTTACAGCAAGCCCATAGCCAACATCAACTTAAATAGAAGAAACTAAAAGAATTTCACTAAAATTCCTCTAGTGAACAAGAAATAGTTTTCTATTCTCTCCATATTTCTTCAGCATGGTTCTTGAAGTCCTAGCCACAACAATGCAGCAACTGAAGGAAATCAGGTGGATACAAATTAGAAAGGAAGAAATTGCCAGGTGATGGTGGCATACACCTTTAATCCCAGTACCGGGAGGCAGGATAGGCAGATCTCTGTGAGTTTGAGGCCAGTCTTCTCCACAGAATGAGTTCCAGAAAAGCCAGAGCTTCATAGAGAAACCCTGTCCTGAGAAATCAGAAAGAGAGAGAGAGAGAGAGAGAGAGAGAGAGAGAGAGAGAGAGAGAGAGAGAGAGAGAGAGAGAAAGTGATGACATAATAGTATATCTCGAATATCATCTACATGTATAATATACTTAGTGTATATGTGACCCTAAAAATTCCACCAACTCCTACAGATGAAAAACCCTTTCAGCTAGGTAATTGAATACAAAATTAATTCACAAAAATCAGTAGCCTTCCTTTATGCAAACAATAAAAAGACTGAGAAAAGAAGTCAGGGAGACAACAGCTTTCACAACAGCTTCAAATAGTGTAAGATGTCTTGTGGTAACTCAAACCAAGCAAGTGAAAAACCTGCATGATAAAAAAATTTTAAGATATTGAAGGAAGAAACTGAAGATGGCATCAAAAGAGAGGAAAAATCTTTCATGTTCATGAACTAGTAGGATTAATATAGCAAAAATACCACAAGCAATCTACAGAATTCAATGTAATCCCCATCAAAATCCCAACACAATTCTTCACAGATCTTGAAAGGATAATCTTCAGCTTCATATGGGAACATACAAAATCCCAGGCTCACAGAAGAATGCTGGTTCAACATCATCGTCTTTTCTTGAAGCATGATGCATACTGCATTTTTTTTAATTTGCAAACTAGTAACTGCAGTCTGAGAATCATTTAGAAGGGCAAGTTCAAGAGGATAATGAAGATTTAAGGACATTTTAACTTTTCATTGACTAAAAATGACCATTAATGCTAAAGACTTGATTTGAACCTTGTTGGTAGTCCCAAATGAAATTATGCAACTTTGAATAACATGTTCCTTGATTTGAATTAGCTTTTGCAATTGAGTGGAACTGCAACATATGGGCAAGCACTGAATTAAAAAATACAAAAGGCAAAACCTGAACCACCTTCTGCACTTAAAGAGTTCTAATGTACAAACACACTATCTGTCTTAGATGGATATAAATATTTTTTTATTTTTAAATATTGTACTATTTATGGTTGTGGGGCTTTCTTACTAATATACAAATAAACTCAGTCTTTTGAAAGGCGGAAAAAAAAAACAAAAAAAAAACAAGATCGCTAAAACAACCCTGAATAAAACAAGAACTACCAGAGGTATCACCACCTGCATATAGAGCTGGATTAATAAAAACAGCATATTGACACAAAAACTGACGCATTGATCAATAGAATTGGATTAAGAGCCAGACATGAATCCACACTCCTATTAACACCTGAGTTTTCATACAGAAGCTGGAAATCACTCTGAAAAAAAAAAAAAAAGACAGTATCTTCAACAAATAGTGCTGGTCAAACTGTATTCTTAGCTCTATTGTATACATGTTTATGTGATCTACAAAATTATATATGTTTATAATCTATTTTAAGTCACACTGGTAAATGCTTGTGCTCATTATAAGGGAAGAACTTGCCTAGGTTTTCTTTCTTTCTACTGTTAACAACAGTTTACATAGCTCAGGCTACACAGAATGTCACATCTTTCTGCGTTACTCTTTGGATGGCTGGAGTCACAGGTATGCACCAGCTGACCCAACCTTAGTCAGATTTTAAAGGTAGAAAAATACAGACGGATGTGTGAAACAAAGAAGAGGAAAGAGGAAGGAAAGGATGCAAGAAAAGAAGACAGGGAAGAGAGCAAGGAAGAAGAGCAATCTTACTGAGCCGCCATCTCTGATTTTCAGGATGCATCAAACACTTGCTCTATGTACTTGAGGCAAAGTTATTTATACTTGTATTTTAAGCATAATTAACACACAAACATTCATTTGTCTTAGATGACATATAATATCTACCACTGGATGGTTTATTAGTCTTTCCCAATTAAAAAAATGACTCAGGTAATCAATATGAGCTTTAAAGATGTGGAAACTCATAACTCACATTTCTTAGCAATAAAGATGACCACCCTGTTACTGTATGCGATTCCTAGAGAGAGGAAGAGCGGGAACTGCAATGCCTCTTCCGGGTGGCTCACAACTCTGTAGATAGTTTAGCCAATGTTTACATCTTTATCATGATTTTAGACCTTTTATGAATATGCCATGTCTTGAATATTTGTATTGCCACCAATTCATATGTGAATATCCTACCTCTCAATATGGTAATGTGTGGAGACAGAGCCTCTGGGGGTAATTAAATCATAAAGCCAGCACTGTCATGAGTGGAATTAGTCACTCCTAAAAAGTAAGACCTGAAAAACACTTACCGATTTCATCCTGCAAAGACAAAAAACTGCCTTCTACATACCATGAAAGGAGACTTCATCAGACAAATGAATTTGCTGGAGCTTTTTAAACTTGTTAACCTCCAGACCTGCAAAAAATATATGTCTGCAGTTTTAATCTACAATGTACCTTATTTTGCTACAACAGCTTAAACAGACTTAAAAAAAATACCATTTTCAAAGACATATGTAATACCAAGCTTCCCCTGTGGATCTTCTTAGTCTGTGTGTGTGTGTGTGTGTGTGTGTGTGTGTGTGTGTGTGTGTAGCTGGGTGTCTGGTTAACTGGGTTATACAGATACCACATTTTTCAGGAAAGAGTTTTCAATAGCCTAACTCTCCAGGCCTCCAGAGCAGACAGTTGACCTTTGGAGTAGGTTATAATTGAACACACACAGGATACCATCCTTAGGGAGATCTATTGCCAATGCCAGGCATGCAGATTATCTGAGGAATTGTCCTGGCGACAATGTATGAGATAATACAGTGTGAGTTGAAAACAAGGACTGAGATTCCTTTGTGAAGCTGTAGTATGATTGAAATACACAGCCTATACTGTGCAATACTGAAAGAAACCAAAAAAAAAAAAAAAAAAAAAAAAAAGCTGTGTGGCCAGTGCCAACATCTGCTCAAGAAAGTAAGCTTTTCCAACATGGTAGAAGTGCTGGTGGGAAGGAGCCCAGAGACCCTGCAAGGGACAAGCATTTATTCCACAGCACTCCCAGAATCCAGGCTCCTAACACGTGGCATGGAACTCCACTAACATGCACTGTTCAGTCATGTAGAATGCAGCCCCTCCCAAAGAGCACAGATAGAGGGCGTGACTACAGGCCTCAGGTCCTAGAGAAATTACATACTAATGAGATACCTGAAGGCCAGAGGGTGTAGCCAATTAAGCATTCTTACCCAGACCCTTCCTCCTTCTCCCTCCCTATTTAACTCAGGTCTGCCCTGAGTTTCAGGAGGGTACTGCAAGATTCATCTACATCTGCCATGAAAATAAACCCTTTTGGAACCACGGACTCCACGTGTCTTTTGGGGACCTTCTCTGCATTCCAGCAACAGGGACCCGCATTTGGAGACCAACGTGGGCTCAAACAGCAACACGACTGCAGGTGCCTCTTCAAGCAAGCTAGCTGGGTCCCAAGTCTACTAAGCGAGAACAGTAACCGAGTCTCTCCCGAGGGGCAATGCTGGGCCTCTCTCTTCTCTCCCCCCACTCCTCATTTCTCTCAGCTGTGGGTCTGCCGGTCATGCACCCACATGCCCCCAGTCTCAGTCCTACTGTGACCTCTCAGCAGTGTCTGAGAGCCCAAGGGCTTGAGACCAGTCAGTCCCCTGCCACCTCCTGGTCCAAGGATCCCCAATCCAAGAGCTCTGCACCCCCGTGGAGCTTCAGACTGAGACCACCTCCCCTGTCCCCTATCCAACAGCCAGGCTGGGCCCAGTAGCACCCACCCAATGTCATGTGTGTGGAGTGAATTCATTCAAAACTCCCAAGCTCTGGTCTTTTTGGAGTCATGGGAATCACAACAGCCCAATAAGATTCAAGAACCCACACCCGAGCCTGCCTGTGAGCTAATCATTCCCTGCACCAATATGGAAGAGGTAGATAACAATATAGCCCAAAAAACAATCACTAAATTAGGCATAAAGCATAAGGTACTTAGGGTCATGCTTAGCCCAAGAAAGTCTTAGTACTTGGAAAGACACTGACTTTTTAGAGCATTATCTTTTTCATTTATCTGACGCATTCCTAGTACAATTGAACTGTTTTGGTTTTTGACACTGGATCTCACTAAGTAGCCTGGAATGATCTCAGACTAACATTCTCTTTCATTAGCTACCCGTTTGTTGGGATTACAGGCGTGTGCCACCACATCCTGATTGAACTGAGCTCCTGAACCTAACTAAACAAGGTAAATCCAGAACTGATCACCCCAGATCACACCAGATAATTTGTTTCAGCTTCAAACCTTGCCAAGATTCTGTAAGAGATCTGTCTAGAGTTTATGAAGGGCCTTTCTAGAGGATGGCCTGGTATCCCTGCTCGCTCCCACACTGTATCCCATAGTTGGCTCAGGGTTTTCTACCACTCTTCTCACAACAGCATCCTAGTATCTCAATGGCTGAGATTTGTCAAAGACAAAAAAAAAAAAAAAAAAAAACCTCATTTGATTCCTAAACCTACCACGAAATGGATGTCAAAGCTTCATATAATTATAAGTAACAGCCACAGAAGAACCTTAACCACTTCCTACTGTAAGTTGATTTCTTATGAGGTAAATTGAAATTCAAGACAAGACATAAAAATTCTAACAATTCATAACAATAGTAATAAAATAAAGAGTGAGATAAAATTGAAAGACAACGAATAAAAACGTATGAAACTTCTCTCAAATTCCTCTCCAAGTTGCCCATGTCCTGGGGAATACACGTTTGCTGTGTCCTAAGGTAGCCTTCTCCTTGGTATTTACAGTCATATGGAAATTGCTTATACTTATTGCTTCTGTGCACTAGGCATGTCCAAATAGATTTGCATATACTTGATATTTATCTTCACTTATATTTTATTATTCCCCTTCAGAAACTGAGGCACAGGGAGAATAATGACCTTCTCAAGGTTGCCGGGGAAGGAAGTAACAGAACTCAGCTCCAAGCCCAAGTGCCATGGTTCCGGCATCAAAGTGCTTAATCACACACACATAACACCTCTCGAAAATTCTTAATTTGCTACACATATTTATCAAATCCTGTGATTTTAGAGTTTCCTGGGTAGAAGGGAGATATAAAGGAGAGCTGCTCCAAAAAAAAAAAAATGTTAAGAATTAAATGATATCTCGCCGTGTTTGTTTCTTAAAATTCTTTTCCTGTCTTCATGAACACAACAAAAAGCGTCCTTACCCAGACAGACATCAAACTGAGTGTTTCTGAAATGGTGTGTCCTCAGAATCTCTGATGAATATAGACAACCGTCGTGGGAGAACCCAACTTAATCGAGATGGTCTGAACTAAACGCAAAGCTCAAAGCAATGGTGCAGCCTAGAAATGCTATCTGAAAGGCTAAGTCTTTGGATTTTTATACTATTTGGAAGAGGACTGGGTTCTGTTAACAGGACAGACTTCATGCAACATATGTTAAGGAAAAAATTTGGAAGCACTTTAAAAATACAAGCTTGGAAGCTTAATCTTGCAAAAAAAAAAGGGGGGGGGGATCCTTAAGATGTTTTAGAGCTTTTAGGAGAAAGTCAATATTAAAATTAGTATGGAGCACAGAGAAAAGGCTTCGAGTTGAGTGACTGTTGTTTGTCTAAATGTCAGCATGGAAACCCAAACAGAGAGAGGTGAGTTGGGTCCCTGGAAAGACTGACTGGGAAACCTGAATGCTGTTTGTGACATGGCTGATGGCAACCAAAATTTGCCAAGAGTGGAATGACAAGGTATTCCCTGGCTCTCAGGGTGACTTCAGGTCATACTTGGGGGTACTATTGAAGAGTCATGGGCTTTAAAACAGGAGACACCAGATATGGAAAAATACTTCCAACTCCTGAGTGATATCCCCAGATATCTTTGGAATCTGGAAAACATTCATAGATAGTTTGAAGTGAGCTTTATACTGAAATGACATTTGTATATACAGCACAGGAAAGTAAGCAAACTGAAACATAATTTGTGGTCTGCTTTTATTTTAACAGCATGGAAAATAATCAATTTTAAAACATAACCTACACTCTACTTTCACTTAACTTTATGATTTTTTTTTAAATATAATGTTTGGGGTGTTAACAGAAGCTAAGAATTTCTTCATCGTGGCTTTAGAGACTTTACCCTGAGCACAGTATTTTATTTAGCAGTAAACTTTAATTAAAGACAACTTCCTCTAAAGGTGTAGCCACCTACACTGAGAAAAGAAAAAGAAGAGAAAAAAGCTTTAGTTAAATTCTACCAGACTTTGGCCCTAATTTTTCTCATCTGTAAAAGAGAGACACGCTCTTTAAGAGTGTATGGAAAGCAGATGGAGTATGGGAACACACAGCTTCAACTCCAGCACTTGGGAAGCAGAAGCAGTAGACTGGAGAGTTCAAGGATAACCTATTTCATTAAGAAAGAAAACAAACAACAACAAAACCCTTTCTTTAAAGAAAGAGAGAGAGAGAGAGAGAGAGAGAGAGAGAGAGAGAGAGAGAGAATTTCAGTCTATAGCAAACCAACATTCTATCCAAGGCTTTTCTTCTTCTGTGTATAATATATTGGTATATACATTGGTTGGAGAGTATACATGTAGGTAAAGGGCTATGCATTAGTGAGCCTTCTGTTTTTTGAAATAAATACTATGACCAAGGAACTCATAGAAGGAAGAATGTATTTGGGGTTATGGCTCCAGAGGGATAAGGTCCATCATATCAGCAAGAAGTATCATAGTAGCAGAAGCAGAAAGCTGAGAGTGAGCTGGAAGTGGCTTTTGGCTTCAACTCTGAAAGCCTGCCTCCAGTGACCCACTTCCTTCAGTAAGGTAGCACTGCCCAAACCTCCCCAAACAGTGCCATCCACTGAGGACCAAATGTTCAAATGCCTGAGCCTATGAGGAGCAATTCTTATTTAAACTACCACAGAGGTTGCTTTTGTAAAGAGGCCTTTTATCCTCTCAGGTCTCTTCCTCAAGGTCTTAACTTGTAGCAGCCCCAAGGTAGAATGGGCCAATAGGACTGGCTTCTGAATTAGAGTCTTACATGCTATTGAGGACCTTAGCTGATCTGCTAACCTCTGAGACATCCACCTCCCCTATAAAGGCCATAAATATAGGGAGTTTCCTGTGTTCTTGGGATCTTTACCATTTTATAGCTTCTCCAGAGTAACTGGCTGGCATTATAAAAAGGACCTGATTACCTGAAATGAAAGAGGAAGAGAGAGAGAGTGAGAGACAGAGACAGAGAGAGAGACAGAGACAGAGGGGAAGAGAAAGGCAGAGAGGAAAGACAGGCAGAGAGAGAGAGAGAGACAGAGTCAGAAGCAAAGAGAGACATAGGGGAAGAAAAAAGCAGAGAGAAAGGCAGAGAGGAAAGACAGAGACAGAGAGATACAGAGGGGAAGAGAAAGACAGAGAGAAAGGCAGAGAGGAAAGACAGAGAGAGAGAGACAGAGACAGAGGGGGAGAGACAGAGAGAGAGAGAGAGAGAGAGAGGGGGGGAGGGAGGGAGGGAAAGAGAGAAAGAGAGAGAAAGAGAAAAAGAGAAAGAATGGGGACACTGTGGTTTTAAACTCAGATGTTCACGTGACTCCTCCCTAGACTAGCTCTCCAACAAAGAGATGGAGGGCTAGGGATGGCACACTCACACATATTAATATAGAAACAAAAAAATATCATGCTTCAGAAATTTACCACACTGGTAAGGCCATAATAAGGAAGCTACTACTGTTGTTTTGCTGAGAGGACATTTAAAAATAAAGAAAAAGAAATATCTACCATATAGCGAAGTCAGAAACCCTCTCAGTGAAAAACTGTAAAAGAGCATCACCTAGCTTCCCCAGTGTTGCTCTCTTTAGAACATTTTCCCCTCCCTGTAGAGTAAGAAATGGATTTTTTCAAAGCATCTAAGCCACCAGCCTAAACAGTTGTGATTCTGCAAAGCTTCCATTGTCCTGTCACACTTACCTTTATGGGCACAATTAACTGTTTCTGTTTAACAGCCTTTCCCTTCTAATTAAACAGAGATAGAACTGAGTCAACAGTAGAGTTCTGGAAGCTGACAAACTGAAATGTCAATCAGGTCTGTCCAAGGACATTAGGAAGCTGCATTGATCCGCATCCTTAAAGGAGAGAAAGACCTTTGAATTAGAAACAACCTATGCAGCAGCGGAGGAATCTTCCAACTAGCCTCATGACTCATTCTCCCTGCCCCCCAAGCATCTTCTGATTCATAGACTAGAAAATCAAGGCCAAGGCTTGTCCAACTTGCAGCTCTATGCTCTGACATCTGTGTTCTCTCTGTAGTAGCCTAGCCTTGTTCTAAGGCAGAGGACATTGGTGGAGAAGGCAGCTACCAGTGCTAGAAAAGCAGAAGAGAAGCAGGACGCATGCAATGACTTGTCTTTTTTTATCTGCATTTTTGGGGCAAACAATGAATTCTTTACACATTGAACACAGACCATCCTCAGTCTCCATAAGACCTATGCTTAGCGCCATAGACCCAGAGACAAAAGATGATAGTTTCATGACTCTGTAAATCTATTCAAAACTGCTGATGTGTATTTGTCAAGTGGGTGAATTGTATGGCATGTAGATTTGTTTATAAAAATAATATCTATCTATTTATTTTGCTGCTACTGGGTATTGAACATAGGGTTTTGTACAGTAGGTAAGTACTCTACAACATCCCCACACTCATAACCACACACACTCTTTTTGAGACAGTCTTACGTAGCCCAGGCTGATTGTGAACTCCTGATCCTCCTATTTCACAAGAGTTGGGATTACACACATATGTCACTACACATGGAAAGCTATACAGTCTTGAGAAAGGATCTAGAGGAGGTGCTGTTACAGGGAACTGTACTAAGTAGTCACCCAGATGCTAATGAGATGATCCTTGGGGTTTTTTTAATTTTGTTTTGATGGTTGTGTTTGTTTGTCCATTTTGTTTTCTTTTGTTTTTTTAGTTTTTGAAGACAGAATCTCTCTACGTAATCTGGGCTGTCCTAGAACTCACTTTGTAGACCAGGCTGCTGGCCTCAAATTCACAGAGATCCACTTATCTCTGCCTCCTAAGTGCTGGGATTAAAAGCAAGCTCAACCACGCCTGTCGATGACCCCTGCTTTTCAGAACATAAAAAAAGAGATGGGTTTAGAGCTACAGCTTAGTAGTGGACTCTTGCTTACCAAATACAGGCTGGGGATTTAATCAACAGCTCTGCAAAGAGAATCTTACAGGAACCCTACAGAACTCGTAAGAGCCAATAGGTAATTAGCTATATATCAAAATCATAATTCTAGAAGCTTTAGAAACGTCTCAGTGATTAAAAGCACTGACGGTTCCATCCAACGTAATGACCCTCGTTTCATTATCAAGGACCATGTGATGGCTCACAATACTTCCAGTTGTAGGGAATCCAAAATCTTCTGCCTTCTGCATGTACTAGGCATGCAAACGATGCACAGATATGCATGCATACAAAATACCCATACATATAAAAGTAATACATGTTTTAAAATTATAATTCTATACTAAATCTAATTCTTGTTTTTTTGAGGTTTTTTGTTGTTGTTGTTGTTGTTATTGTTTTGTTTTGTTTTGTTTTGTTTTTTGAAACAGGATTTCTCTGTGTAGCCCTGGCTGTCCTGGAACTCACTCTGTAGACCAGGCTGGCCTCAAACTCATAGATCTGCCTGCCTCTGCCTCCCAAGTGCTGGGATTAAAGGCATGTGCACCACCACTGCCCAGCTCTAATTCTTAATCCTAGTAATGAATAAGAATTTTATCAATACAATACCAGCCATGATTAAAAAAAAAAAAAAGTCTTCTCTAAGCCGGTTTGGTGGCTTATACTTGTAATCCCAGCATTCTGAAGGGTAAGGATGACTCGTTAAAAGCCATTCTGCCATTTTGGATTACAGTATAAAACCTTAGCAACAACAACAACAAAAAAGTCTTCACTAGAGGGAAGGCAAGACCCCACACACACACACATTCTAACTGGTTATATGTGCATTTCACAGGCTGCAAAAGGCTTTCCTGTGCAGTTTTCTTACTGAATCCTCACAAAAACCTGCGACATTTGAAGAGATGTAAAAACCACCCATCTTCCACAGAAGGGAAAGTGGAGATTCAGCAAAGGTAAATGTTCTGTCTCCAAAACCCTAAATGATAGCCTCAGCCATTTGATTGAAAACCAGGTGGTCCAACTCCTTGTTCAGTAGTCAGCACCACCAAAACCAGCTGCTAAAAACGCTGTTTCCACGTGGGCATGATCAGCCTTTAACCTTTAGAGCTGTTGTCTGGGCATACATCTGAGGTTCTTTGGTTAGAGCTGGCTGCAAGACCATCTTTTCTATAGCTGCAAGGACCAAAGAACATGCACCATTTGATAAATTCCCCTTAAGTGTTCAGGAATTTTTTTTATCTAAAAACTGGATTCATATATGTTAGTGGGGAAGTGTGTGTGTGTGTGTGTGTGTGTGTGTGTGTGTGTGTGTGTAGAGAAAGACAGACCTATATCTATGTATTTATAGAAAGAGGAATAAAATATGATTCTAATATGAAATTACAAAATAAAATCACTTATTGATTTTTATGTAAACTGTTAAGAGAAACTAACATTTATTGGGTGGCTAAAATGTTATAAATCAACTACTCTCATCAATAACCCTTCTCCCATTCTCTCTGTCTTCTCTCTGTGTCCTCTCTCTCTCTCTCTCTCTCTCTCTCTCTCTCTCTCTCTCTCTCTCTGTGTGTGTGTGTGTGTCTGTCTGTCTGTCTATCTCTCCCTTACCAACCTCCCTCTTACTCTAAATAAAAGCTTTTTCACGCACCTACATTCCATTGTCTTTAACAAACTTTGCCCAGAGCCTATCCTGCTGCTTTTCCTATGCTATGATAAAGTACATACATCTTCCCTCTCACTGAGGAGTGTTTTATACATGTTCAGAGCCGCCTTTATCTGATACTTTCTACTTCCATTCAAAGATACTGAATCTTCTCTCATCTTTACAGAAGAACCAGTAATTTCTTACCCAAGGTTTCTGGAGTATCCTCTACTTTTGTGGAGATGCTCAAGTAAGATCCTTGAGAGTCCTTTTATTCCTTCCTCTTGCTTCTCCCCAAAGGACCCAGGTGATATGTGAATTCTGCAAACCAACTTTCTAGATCTTTATTCCTAGGCTTTTTTTCATTTCCTGTGAAGCTCCAAACCTGTGCCATTCAGCAGAAATATAATGTGAACCACACATGTAGAGTTTTAGATTTTCTGAATACATATACAATATATATTTAATAGCACTAATATATTATATTGTGCTATCAATATAACAGACCTATTATTAGATAATATTTTAATAATATATTCTATTTAATGCAAATATTCATAATGTCATAATTTCTATATATATCCATTATAAAAATTTATGCATAGGCTGCTAGCTTCCACCATTATGGACTGCATGAGTTCTCTAGATCAATATTTTTTCTCAAAACGGACTCTACTGGATGCTAGGAAGCTTTCAATTGGGACCAGAGGGATGACTCAGTGGATAAGAGCACTGGCTGCTCTCCCAGACAACATGGCAGCTCACAATTGCTTGTAACTCTGGTTCCAAAGGCTCCAAGGCCCTCTTTTTCTGACCTCCATGGACACCAAGCACACATGGGTCAAACTTACGCACATCCCTTACATACATGTAGACAAAACATTCATACACATAACAAAAATTATTTTTTCTTTAAAGCCCCCAGTGGTCTCTGCTAACTGTTGGTTGCCTTTCTAGTTGTTCAATACATTACAGTTAGAATGGGTTTTGTTGCTTGCTCTTAATTTTACTTACATTTATTTGTTTGTTTGTTTGTTTAGTGTGCATGTATGTGTGTTTGCATGTATACATGTATACACTTGGCATGTGCCATGACGAACTGTAGAAATCAGGGGAAAACTTTTCTGAGTCAGATTTTTGCCATGTGGCTCCAGAAATAAACTCAGGTCATCAGGCTTGGCCAGGCACCTTGACCTAAAGATCTTGCCTCTCTGGTATGAGAAAGTCATACAGATAAAACATAACACCTTCCCCCGGGGGATAGACTAGACAGCAATCAGAGACAATTCATCAGAGGCAACCACAAGAAACCGTGAACTCCATCTCTCACGATGGGAAATAGAGACACAGAAACTCCTGTCACTTAACAGACCATTTAAATTCAGAAAACTCTCTCATAGCACACTAAGATCATTGTTATTTCCGTCCTTCCAATCTTAAAATAACCCTCCTTAAAAATGACTGTCCAGCCGGGCGGTGGACGCACACGCCTTTATTCCCAGCACTCGGGAGGCAGAGGAAGGTGGATTTCTGAGTTCAAGGCCAGCCTGGTCTACAGAGTGAGTTCCAGGACATCCAGGACTACACAGAGAAACCCTGTCTCGAAAAACAAAATAATAATAATAATAATAATAGTAACTGTCCATTGATACTTTCCAGATGTGTGATAATTTTGTAACGTCTCTCTCTTAAACACGCTCCTCCTTCTGTTTCACATTGTTGGTAACTAGAATCTAAATGGTAAAATCTGCACCTTTCCATATAATATCTAACTTCCTGTTAGATGACTATTTCTGACTCTACATGTAAATTTTGATGACTATGATTTTTCACTTTGGGATACATACTGAAAAGAATAATGTTTATTAAGGTCCTCTGTAATAAATATAATCAGCAGCTTTCTTGGCCCTCAGATGTTATTAATGATAAAAGACTGTGATGATGAGAAATTACTAACAGTTATGATCCCGAGGAACAAAAATAGTGTATTGGAAAAATTGCTTGAGTAAAGCAATCAGGATTTTAACCGAAGAAGCTATAAGCACCGAGCATCCTGGGTGCCAAGTACAAACAGCACTCCCTCCACCCATCGCCTAGTCTGGAGTTCATTGTGAACCAGGGGGTCATCCACTTAGGGAATCCATTCATAAGAATGTGGCATAGAGAGTGCAGAAGATGAGGATAAGGTATGCTCATTTTTAGCGCTAACACACCTGCCTCCACCAGTTTGATTTTGCATTTTTTTTTTGCAGTACGGATTTGAATGCAATGATGCTCTACCTCGACTCATGTTAGGTTTACCTCAAGCATCTATGCCCAGGCCACCGTATGCCTATTAAATGAGAGCATTTGTGGATGAGATCCAGTATGTGTCTAACTTTACAGTCTTCCAAGTGACACTAATATGTAGTCAAGCTTGAGTCACCCACTTAGTGTTAAGCTTTGCTGGTTGACATGAAAATCATCTGAAAAATCTTAAAATACTACTGTGAGGAAAATCGAGAGACTTGGACACGGGGTACCACTTTTCAGTTATAAAATGAATAAGTCCTGGGGTTTAAAGCATGACATAGGCTTTGATGGCTATGTTAGTGAAACCACAGTCATTATAAGATGTGTGTGTATACAACATCATCACATTCTACGTGGACTTGTTATCAAATAAAGGCATGTGTAGGTGTGAACACACATGGTTTAAAAGAGACTGTTGCTGGATTCTTCCTTAGAGAACCTAACTCAGTTGGTCCAGGTTTGAGCAAAATCAAACAACTAGTTGTTTGTTTTGTTTTTTGTTTTGTTTTGTTTTGTTTTGTTTTGTTTCAAAAGCTGTCCCAGTGATTCCTGATTCCAAGGCACAGTCAGGAATGAGGAGGGAGAACCACTTCCTGGACTGAGAATGGACACAGTAACTTGTAGCTGGCTCTGAGGGAGGGATGCACAGTGCCTGCCAGATCATGAGAGCCAAGAACTGAGAGGCAAGAGAAGTGAACACAGTACCAGAGACAAATACCTCTTCCTCCAAAAGGTGGTTTGAGCTGCTTCTAGTGGCACAGGCCTGAGATTCAGCTCTTTGGCAGACTGAGGCAGGGGAACTGAAAGTTCAAGGTCTGTCTGAGTTACAGAGTTCATGACCATCCTGGGCAACTTAGTGAGACCTTGTCTTTAAAAATAGAGTGAAAAGAGGATTTGGAATGCATCTCGGTTGGTTGGTTGATTGGTTGGTTGGTTGGTTGGTTGGTTAGTTAGTTAGTTTGCTTTGGCTTTTTAAATTCCATATAGTTAGTGATATTTGATCAGTCTTTTTAAACCTTTGAGGCTACTGGGGCAGTTTTATTTGAATCGCAAAATGGATGTGATTCAAGGGGTTGTCTGAAACATGCCTCCCTTTTTAATCTCTCCAGCAACCACAGTGGTAAAATGGTCCAGTGAGTTCAAGCTATCTACCTAGGCTAAGCCAGGCCAGTGACACCACTTCACAGCCTCTGTTGGTTTTATAGCCAGGGCTCATTTGCTTGAATCTCTAGGGGCTTTGGATCTGTGAACTTGGAGAAGGAGCATTTAAGATGAGGCTTCCTTGGTCTTAGCACTGAAATCTTCAGAATTCCTGAGAGCCTGGCTTGAATGTAGTGTGCGCGTATTCTATTATCCACATACTCAGGAGGTAGACAGGAGAATTGTCCAAGACAAGCCTAGGCTGATTATTAAACTTCTGCCTTAGAAGCCAAAACAAACAAACAGCAAACAAATAAACAAACCAGAATTGATTGAGAAAGAAGGGAAGGCTTCCTGTAGGAGCTAAGCTGACAGAAGACTGAGGAAAAGAATCCTAAGAATACCAGAGCAAGTTGCCAGAAAAACATACATCCTTCCCAGTTTCCCTAGTGAAAACCTTGGGCTAGCGATCTGATTCTGATTCTGTCTCCAACTTCTCTCTCTCTCTCTCTCTCTCTCTCTCTCTCTCTCTCTCTCTCTCT
>NW_021604636.1:9848206-9853085 GCF_004785775.1 Grammomys surdaster | reverse complement strand
TCTCTCTCTCTCTCTCTCTCTCTCTCTCTCTCTCTCTCTCTCTCTCTTTCTTTCTTTCTTGTTGTCTTGTTTGGTTTTGGTTTTGGTTTTGGTTTTGGAACTCACTCTGTAGACCAGGCTGGCCTCTGCCTCCCAAGTGCTGGGATAAAGGTGTGTTGCCACCACTGCCCAGCTCTGTCTCCAATTTCAGAATCAGTTTAAGAAATGTTCCTTTGGTATTCTGGTGGGAATGCTAACAGTGGGGACTACTTGTGGGACGCTTTTCTTCCTATGGGTCGACTTTTCCTGTCTTGATGTGATGATATGTGCCCGGTCTTATAGTTTGTTATGCTATGTTTGGTCGCTGTCCCTGAGAAGCCTGCTCTTTTCTGCAGAAAGACTAACAGGGGTGGGGGAGATAGGGGAATAGAGACATGGATGGGGGAGGGGGGAGTTGGAGAAGAGAGGCTGGGGGGAGGGAAGAGAGGGGAAGCTGTGATCTGGATGTAGTATATGAAAGAATAATAAAAGAGAAAAGAAGAAAGAAAGGTGTGTTCTAGTGTCTTGGGAAGGATCGCAGGGATATTCTTGGATATAAAGCAAACCTCCTTGATAACTGTCCATTGGTTTCCCCAATTCATTCTTTTGAAACATTCCTTATTATAGCTGAATTCGATTCAAGTGTGACTTACTTGTTCTAGTTAACAAAAATCAGAGTTATCATTTGCTTACATCATTGTTAGTAAACACAGTCATTTGCTTTTTTTTTTCTTTCTTTCTTTTTTGATTTTTCAAGACACGGTTTCTCTGTGTAGCCCCAGCTGTCCTGGAACTCACTCTGTAGACCAGGCTGGCCTCGAACTCAGAAATCTGCCTGCGTCTGCCTCCCAATTTGTGGGACTAAAGGTGTGCGCCACCACCAGGCCGGCCGATTTGCTTATTCTTAATGCAGAATGTGATTATGAAGTTTGTGGTTTACCCAGTAACTTTTGACGTTTTTTTTCTGCTTTCTGCTCCTTGGGCACAAGCCAAGGGTGAGGAAACTTTAGGCCTTCACTCTGCTGTAGCTTTTTGGGCTCAGCTTAATAGGTTAAATGGAAACGACCGGATGCAGCTCTGCCTACAGCACGTACCTCCAACCACTGAACTTCACCTGGAACGGAATTAGTTTTAGATGCACCTGGAAGAGACACGCAAGTCATTTCCCTCATAGCCCATCGAATAACCTAGGTTGCATTCAACCGACTGGAACTTTAGGGTTGAGGCGCGGTTAGGTCAGAGAAGGTCGAGGACATTAAAAGAGTTAGAAGTGTATCTATCAACTAGTTATACATATATTAGCCAAGGTGTAAATAGCAAAGGAATGAAAAGCCGTCCAGAGCAGGTTCTCCACCCTATCTTAACATTTATACAAGACTAAGCCACCAAGAAGGGGGCGGCATCATTTTGCTTCAGATTGAGAATTATGCAAAGGAAGAGCAAACAGCAAAATCATTTTCTGCAGCAAAAGTTAGCTGTAACCTCCATCTTTAAAAACAAAACAAAAAAAACTACGGGAATTTGGTCCTCCAAACGGCAGATCAGAAATGTTAGAGTCACTAGGTAAACCACAGAGTTTACGTGGTTTTCCTGAGACATAGGGGGTTTCCACAGGATACCCACATAAATCCACAAAAGTTTTAAATGCAGTGACAGGCATATGCAGCAACAGGTCTCTTGAGTCACCTGAATAGTGTCGGGAGTTCCTTCCCTCTGGCCCAGGAGACCGGCAGACTTAACCTCTTGGTGGAAGTCCAAAACTGTAACCTAGCTGGAGGAAAAGCTCAGCACCTAGGCTACAAGACAGGGGTCTCAGGCGCCTGCGCAGTAAGCTCAAGAAGCTGGGCGGGGGACCGTCCCGCCCCTCTGGCGGTTCAAAGCTCCGGGCACCAACTGGAATCTGGCGTTGACCACCTCGTTGCGACTGGGCTGGCCGCTGAGTTTAGCTGCCGGCTCCCTGCACCGGATCGGATCAGATGCACCAGGAACAGAGCCTAAGAAGGAAGTACAAAAAAAGAAAATGCATCGTAAAATCTACTAAAGTCAGACAGAATTCTTGGGTTAGAGTAGCGTTCAGTGTATTGTATAAGTAGGCATATGAAGCCAGTCATTTCTGGCTGGGGGATGTAGCTCAGTGGTAGAGCGCGCGCTTCGCATGTGTGAGGTCCCGGGTTCAATCCCCGGCATCTCCAAACAGCCGTTAACATTTTACTCTGTCAATAGAAAGATTCTTCATTACTTGTTTGTACATTTTGCTCACCACTAGAACACTGAAAAACAAAAACGAAAAGGCCACGAAAAATCTGCAAAGTGTGGAAGTGGCTCTAGTGATTGCTGGAGAAATAAGTGAAACTAAAACGCCAGAAAGAAAAATTCGCAGTTTCTTTCCTCCGTTAATGCTAATATTTTAGAAAAACAACCTTGTTTTGAGAAAAAAAAAAAAAAGTAAGTAACTGCATTGGCCGGGAATCGAACCCGGGCCTCCCGCGTGGCAGGCGAGAATTCTACCACTGAACCACCAATGCAACTGCACACTTAGCTCTTTCCTTATACTATACTAGGATATATTTCCAAATGAGTCATTCGTTTGTCAATTACGTGTTCATATATTCAAAAAATTCAGAAAAAGGAGTGGAATTCTTTTGTTATTCTCCTTAAGCTTTTAATCTCACTTACAGACATTATATTTGAAGATAGTTTCACCTATCATATAATCTTAGGGCAGAAAAAGTTTCTACATTTGTCATTGCGCATGGCACAAGAATTCTTTTTTCTTTGATTTTTTTTAACAATATTTTCTTTTGTTTTTATTTTTATGTTTTTGGGCACAGAATTCTTAATTCAATGATCATTAAACATTGGCAAAATATTAACATTTTAAAATTCGTACTACTCTAACTTTTGTTAAACTTTATGAGGGTTTTGGAGTCGTTTGTTTGTTTGTTTGTTTGTGTTTGGTTGGTTTTGTTTTTGGCAAAGGATACAAAGTGTGTAGATTTACTCTATATACGGTTACATGGTGAACAGCCTATATTCAGATACTTTGATCATTCATATATATATATACACACACACACACATACATTCATGTGTGTGTGTATCACTCATTTTGATTTTATAAATTATTTTAAATAGTCAGAGGAATGGACATAAGAGATTGAGAAATCAGAATCAGGAATTAGAATCTTTAACACGACTTAAGTTATTAGGAGAAAACTGAGCTGTCATACTGACCCACAAAGAACTGGGAGGCATTACTTACGTGATCTGAATTCTATAGATGGTTTCTGCTTCATGTGTGAAATGACAGTCTCAGGATCTCTTTCAACTCATAGGATGAGTCTGAACCTTCACCTGGTTTCCATGGAAAGGGGCACTGCCAAAGTCCAAAGCAGGGTATATAAGGATAAAATAACAGAAAGAAATGAGTTCATGGAAATATTCTTAATGCAAAGATGTGTTTGTAATTCATAGAAGACTGTGGATTTGGACATTACTGGCCTCTTTACTTTTAGACAGAAATTTTCAACAATTTTGAAGGACCTATGACTAGTTGGGAAAGATTCCAGGAAAAATAGAATAAAATACAAGTTACACTTACATTGTGTACTAGCAGTTACAGAGGCTTGGTGAGTAAGTTGCAGGTGAACTTCGTCCCAGTGAAGTAAATGACTCCAACTTAACAAATGATGAAGTTGGGACTTCTAGGGGAAGACTGGAACCTGACCACTATTTCGTCTGATGTCTGAGAGCTTAGCCAACTGTCCAAGTTATCTACCTGAAATATGGCTCTGTAACTCAGGATGTTATACATTAAGAATATTTGAGTGCAGATAAAGAAACATTATAAACAACCACTGAAATAATGTGAGGGTTTATAGATTGATACAGTGTCTAAGGAAGTTTGAATATGAGGGTAAACAGCAGAATTTGAAGGTAAGTAAATTATAGAACACAAATAATAGCCCACTATTGGACTGAGCACAGGGATCCCAATGGAGGAGGTAGGGAAAGGACTGAAGGAGCCGAAGGGGTTTGCATGGCTCCAGCTGCATATGTATCGAGGATTGTCTTATCTGGCATCAATGGGAGGAGGGGCCCTTGGTCCTGTGCAGACTCAATGCCCCAGTGTAGGGGAATGCCAGGGTGGTGTGGTGGGAGTGGGTGGGTGGGTGAACACCATCATAGAAGCAGGAGGAAGGGGAGGGGATAGGGAGTTTGCAGAGGGGAAACCAGGAAAGAGGATAACATTTGAAATGTAAATAAATAAAATATCCAAGAAAAAAGAAGGTATTAGAGAACTGGAAAATCTAAACTCCAATCCCTAGTAACCTGTTAGTGAACAAGGTCAAACCATTTTACTTCGATCATAGTTTGGTTTTTGCTACGAGAGAAATGGGGCAGAAATGGGGTTTAAAACATCACTGTTGAAAGGACCTGGTTTTCCAGAGCTGTTCTGAGCCAGTGAGGAAAATCATTGCTTCCTTGCGCTGCACCTCAATTTGCTAGCCCACTTTGAGCCACTCACTGATTAGCATTTACTTATTGCCTTGTAAGCCAGAAATTTAACAGAGGAGAGAGAGAGAGAGAAAACACTTTAAGAATAACACATTTTCTTTATATGTGTGATCCAGATTGACTCTGTGTGTGTGTGTGTTGTGTGTGTGTGTGTTGTGTGTGTGTATGTGTGTATGTGTGTGTGTGTGGTCTGTGTGTGTGTGTTGTGTGTGTGTTCTGTGTGTGTATGTGTTCTGTGTGTGTGTGTGTTGTGTGCGTGTGTTGTGTGTTGTGTGTGTGTATGTGTGTGTGTGGTCTGTGTGTGTGGTCTGTGTGTGTGCTCTGTGTGTGTATGTGTTCTGTG
>NW_021604636.1:9826272-9845254 GCF_004785775.1 Grammomys surdaster | reverse complement strand
TGTCTCGAAAAACCAAAAAAAAAAAAAAAAAAAAAAAGAAAGAAAAATTTTTCTTTAACATAGACAGCTACACATTCTTGTGAGGCTTTGTATTCTTATAGAGGAAGTTCTATGTTCATTCTTTAAGTATATTTAGGAATTAAGACGTTAATTTTTCCATTACTCTATTGTAAGTAGTATAGTATCCTAAGGTCAAGTTTCCTAACAATCAGAATCCAGGCATGGGGGTGAAGAATGCAGCCAAAACAAGATGTGTAGAGATGGTGAAAGGTGCTTTTTGTACAGGCTGGTCATTCCTTGTGCCTAGTCCCTGGCAGAGAATGTTCACTCTGCATGGTAAGAACAATGCTACAGGCAACACTTTGGACTAGTGCTGTTTTGTATGATTATAACACATTCCTGCAAGTAAAACTGCTAAGGGAGGAAGGTTGAGTGTTCATTTGTCGTTGTTTTTTGTTTTTTTAAGGATTTATCTATGGTTACAGATGGTTGTGAGCCACCATGTGGTTGCTGGGAATTGAACTCAGGACCTCTGGAAGAGCAGTCAGTGTTCTTAACCACTGAGCCATCTCTGCAGCCCAAGTGTTTGTCTTTAAGACACAATATCACTGTAGCTCCCTTCTGGCCTTGAACGTGCAGATATCTGCTTGCCTCTGCCCCCTGGGTACTGAGGTTAAGGACATATACCACCCTGCCAGGAGTAATCTGAATACAAAATATAGAATTACAACTCAGAAATCTACTCTTTCCACGTTTGTAACTTTTCATTATATTAATTGTTTTGCCTTGTATTCGATCACTATAATATACATCAAGCCCAAAAGCAGCTTGGGGAGGAGAGGGTTTATTTCGTCTTACAATTTACAGCCCATCATGTAGGGAATTCAGAGTAGAACTCCAGACAAAAAACTAGAGACAGGAACTGAAACAGAGCCCATGGAGGAGGGCTGCTTCCTGGCTTGCTCTAGGTTGACGTTTACCTACTTTTCTTATACTTTACAAGATCTAAGGATGGCTTCACTCATAGTGAGCTGGGTTTTCTTACATCAACCAACAATCAAGAAAATGCTAGACCAACATGCCTATAGGCTACATAACGAAGGTACCACGTAAATTAAGGCTTCTTCCTCCTAGATGACTCTGGGGTATGAATGTGTAGCATATGAGGTTGAATGTGTTTAATTCTCTTCTGACAGCACTTTGCAGTTCTTAATATTTAAACAGATCTCTTGGTGTTTTCATCTTGCTACGGACCATGCAAATTAGGTGAGCCAATCCTCTTCAGACTGCCCAAGCACTAGCTTCTCTTTCCTATTGCAACCATCCATCCTTGGTTCCATCTCTCATCCCCCCAGTGGTACCCACAAGGCTGTTCACTGTAGTATTACTTATGGAAACCACCTCAGCATCCTAAGGGGGAGTGAGAATGTGAATCATTCTGGTATTCACAGTGGCTTTGTCTATAATTATTTGTCTATATCTTAGAACAACGTGAGAGTTTTCAAAAACCTTTACCCAGTGAATAAGATGCTCTATGAGATTCGTAGAACACTACAGTTGACATCTTAAAATCAATTCCATAAAATAGTACATGTTTTTCCAGATCAGATATAAACAATAGGATGAGTGTGCACTATTACACACAAAGAGAGCTTCTGGGAAGGCAAGGAGATATTATAAAGATATGAAGAAAAAATAATAAATAACTGGGGATGGTAGTACTTACCTTTAATCCCAGCACTTAGGAAATAGAGTCAGGAAGATCAGTATGAGTTTGAGGACTGTCTACCTACATAGTGAGTTCCAAGCTATGTAAAGCTATATAGTGAGACCTTATTTAAATAAATAAATAGTAAAATTACACACACACACTCACACACAAAATAAGAGTGACTGTGGCCTCATGATAACAACTTATCATGAGTAGGAGTGTCGTTTGGTTACCTCTGTGTGCCACAAATGAGTTGCCCCAAAAGAAGAAAAAGAACGAAAAAATTTCCAAAAGCAAATGCATTGTGATAATTAATCTTCAGTGTCAGCTTGACTGGCTTTAAAGTCGCCCAGAAGATGTACCTCTGGGAGTGTCTGTGAGGATCTTCGCAGAGAGGTTTAACTGAGCATGAAAGACAAACCCTGAGCGACAGTGGCACCCTGCGAGGTGGGGCGGGGAGCAGGCGCCAGGATACCAGACTGAATAAACAGGGCAGAGAAGGCAGGCTAAGCTGCTCGCTGACTGCGCAGGTGTAAGGAGTCCTGCCAGCATTCCAGCCTGCCCCATCACACACTACGCCACAAACTGTGAAACTAGAAACCTTTCTTAGGTTTCTTCCTTTGGGTGTTTTGTCACAGCTTATGAGTAAAATAACACACATATAGCACAAGCCTCTATTTGTGGACACTCTATTGTACAGTGGTTCTCACTTCTTTACTGATTTTTCTGGAGCTTTTATTAGCAATATATTAATAATATATTAGCAAATTGTGCTGCTATTCCCTTTTCCTAAGCCTCAGCAATAGTTTTAGTTTCTGTTAAAATTTAGCTCTTAACTATTTACTGCTCGTACTTTGTTGCTGTCGTCTGATCTTCCTAGCACATTGTTCTTGTGATCAAAGAAACTGTTGTCTCTTAAGGCAAGGTCTTCCTCCTACACAGCCACTCCCTGCTGACCTCACACTCGAGATTCTCCTGCCTCCACAGCGCTGGGCTACTGCTGCACATAAACATTCAACAGCTGGAAAGCTTATCTGGATGCTTTCTTGTTTGGCTCCCTCTCATAATTCCTCATGCAATATCGATGTAACGTCTATCTGGCCAACATTATCAAATGAATATATAAAATCGCCTTTCGATAGTTATCAGTTTATAATAACAAATAACAATCAATCTTTTGATAGAAAAATCACAAAAGGAAAAAGAAAAGCACAAAACAGATCCCCCTTCACAGCTCATGGCAGGCGGTGGGGGGAGTGGGGGGGGGTGTGGAGGGGTAGGGAGGTGAGGGGTGGGGGTGAGTAATGGAGGGTGGGAGGCAGGTAGCAGGGGCTGGGACTTTCAGCGTTGGTTTTTCTTCTATTAAGTAGAGAGAACAGTCCACCTTACTAGGTTGCTTTTTTAAAAAAAAAATCTTAAATTGGATATTTTCTATTATCTAGACAGGTTTTAAGTCCTATGTGTATTATCTTTGTACCAATATAGACAAATCGGTTATCTACAGCACTTGGGGACAAAAGAAGGAGCCCTGTGAGTCTGAGGCTGGGATTCATAGTGAGACTGAAAAACAACAGCAAACAAGCAAGCAAAACCAGGGGCTGGGGATATGGTTCAGTGGCTGTGTGCTTGCCGCTTGCCTTCTTGTTGCACATGTCAAAGGCCTAGGGTTTGCTCTCCATCGCTGAAAGGAAGACTTATGGGAATATAAAAATACCTCTGTGTCAAAGCCACTGATTTTTTTTTTTCTTATAGAGACAGGGTTTCTCTTTATAGCCCAGGCTATCCTGGAACTCACTCTGTAGACCAGGCTGGCCTCTAACTCAGAAATCTGCCTGCCTCTGCCTCTGCCTCCCAAGTGCGGGGATTAAAGGTGTGTGCCACCACTGCCCAGTGAATTGACTTCAAAAATACTTACCTTCAAGCATTTTCCTTGTAACTTCCACAGCTCCTGGACTAGTCTTGAACTTTTGTTTTTTAACTCTCTCTCTCTCTCTCTCTCTCTCTCTCTCTCTCTCTTTCTCTCTCTCTCTCTCTCTCTCTCTGTGTGTGTGTGTGTGTGTGTGTATGTGTGTGATTTTACTTAGCATCTGAGGATACAGGATACAGGCCTTTGTAACAAGGAAGAGGTGAAAGGCCTGTGAAGTGGCTGCTCGTGTTGCATCAACACTCGGGAAATAAAGGATGGAGGCTCTGCTCCTCTATTTTATAAGTTCAGAAACTCCATTTGGTGATTTAGGAGAAGAAAGCCACCTCAGACTGGGAAATGTACAGCCCTTGCCTAACACAGGATATCACAACAAAAAGCTGAAACAAAAAGCTGTATCTCAGAGTCTACATATATGGAACAAAACCCACAACCATTGTTTTCCAGACTGTTAGGCACCATCCCCCTGGAATATCATCATTGTGTCAATGCCGTATTTTGCTTCTAATGGTCAAACAGTAAGGAAGTCAGGCCAGAATCTGATAGGAAAACTGAATTTTGAGCATGGAGATATCATTGAAAATTAAATGGCATATGTTCATAAAATATCTAATATTTCCACCTTCATGATAGATATATATCTTCATCATGGAAACTTGACAGCCTAAGGGCATAGCTGTCCTTGGATGCCTGCCCCTCTATCTTTAGCTTCTGTTTCATATTATAATATTACTGATAATGAGAGTTAACCAACCCTCTGCTGTGTGTGTGTGTGTGTGTATGTGTGTGTGTGTGTATTCTCTCTATAATGTACCTTAATGACATTTGACATTGCTTAGATGCTGCTAAGTTAAACTTAAAACATATAATACATGAGTAACATGTGAAACAAGTCAAGTACAGGCTCCCTCTCCAGAAGAGAATTCTCCTAACATGTTCATTCATTCAACCTAGAGAATAGTTATGAAAACAATACTGAGTTGATCTGTCAGTGCTGCCACCACAACCTGTCAATGGACTATATGACTAATGAACTTGAATTTATTTCTCACAGTTCTGGAGTAAGGAAGTCCAAGCCTGGAGCCACCATAGTCAGGTTCTTACACCAATTCTCTGCTCATTCACACACTGATGAGTTCTTGTATCATGGCAGAAAGAGTGGAGGAGAGACTGGGATTCTTTTGTAAAAAGCACTACTTTGCATTCATCAGGATTTCATCCTGTGTGACTAGTTACCTTACCAAGAGATACTTTCCTCATCACTATGGTCAAGTATTTGACCAGAAGCAAATTAAGAGAGGAAGTATCCATTCTGAGTCATGGTTCAGAAGATACAGTCCATCCTGGTGGGGAAGAAGCAGAACCCACACTGTGGCAGGAAGAGTATGGTGCGGCCAAGTATATCATGATGCCATTTTAGCAGTCAAGAACCAGAGAGAACTGGGCTGGAAACAAAGAATGTCTACAACCCTCCCGGTTCATGATAATGGACCTACATCCGCCAGCTAGATTCCATATCCAAAGGCCCTAAGCCTTCCCAGATAGAACCTACCATCACCTGGTAACCAAGTTTTCAAACGAGGCCTCACCTTCTAATGCTATGACATCAAGGGTTAGAACTTCAATGTGTGATTTTGGAGAGATGTGCTATAAATATTCCATACCTTGTTACTGATAATACAATAAATCAGAAGGATGTGTTTTATCTGCACCAGAAGTAGCACAATAGGAGCCTGCTTACTGATGCTGGCATCTCCTAGGTCTCTGCTCCTAGATTGGAATGATTTTTATGTATATTTTTTTGTCTCTCCCTCCCTATGAACCTAGAACTTGGTCTTGACCTGCATTCTTTTGCTTTTCAACTTCTTCTTTGCATCCTACCTTCTCTTCATCTGGTATATTTATCACTTTATCACCTTTTTTTTTGTTTTTTTTTTGTTGTTGTTTGTTTGTTTGTTTGGTTTTTCAGTTTTTCGGTTTTTCAAGACAGGGTTTCTCTGTGTAGCCCTGGCTGTCCTGGAAGTCACTCTGTAGACCAGGTTAGCCTCAAATTCAGAAATCCGCCTGCCTCTGCCTCTCAAGTGCTGGGATTAAAAGCGTGTGCCACCACAGCCAGGCTATTTATCACCTTTTACCTAATATTTCCTAGTCTCAGTTTAATTGAGCTCCTAAAACCCCAGATTGACTGCTATTGGCCTATTGTGTAAGGACAAGGTAATATTTCATACAATTGATACTTCTTCAGGAATTTTCCATTGAGATTTCTCTGAGTGTGTATGTATGATATGATGGGTGAATCCATCTTTTGAATTGTTTGTAAATACCTTGATTCCTTTCCACACAAAGCATGAGTCATCTTAGAAGTATAGATGTCAAAAGTGAGTAAGATACCCTGACTGAAACTTCCAGGCTTAACTTTGCTTGAGTTAACGACATGACTGTTCTAGCAAGGGATCACAGACAAAGATATGATAAGGCTGGAATACAGACATACCTTTAGTATATACCTTTAATTCCATACGTTTATATCCTTTATATACCTTTAAATACCTTTACATACCTTTAAATCCAGTGATGTCTAATTAAGGGGCAAAGTGACAGATCAGAGTAAGATCTGACAGATTGAGTCAGAGATAGGATATGCCCAACTTCTTTGTGTCCTATTCTCACCAGAACAGACAGGAAAAGAGAGGAACGAGGATGGAGAGTGAGTTCAGTTCCATTCAGTTCAGATTGGAACAGCTGAGTTTAGTGCAGTTCAGCTCAGTTCAGAGCAGAACAATGATTTTGGAGCAGAAGATTAGAGTGTATGGAACCTAGAAGCTTCCAGGCTTAAGCCTAGGGATAATTAAAAATGCTCTGGGCTCAGCCCAAGCTGTGTATTTGTGAAACCTGGTTACAGCTCTCATCCAATCCTTTCAAGTGAGGAAATAAAAGGTCATTTACATTTAGACGTTTGCCTGTGTGTTTGACTGTCACTTGTCCACTGCAAGGTTTGCACTGCAGTTCTGTGCCATTTGGCTGTACTCTTTCTCGTATCATTCCTCACTGTCTTCTCTTGAGTATGTGCTTTTTAAAAGGTCAATACTACTTTCATTAGTTATTTAGAGACCTCTTCCTCTTTTCTATATTTCAAAGATATACAATATCCATACTAAAAAAATGATGGTACTGGTAAAAAAAAAAATCATTTAGTCAATTACTTCAATGTTCAGTAGACAAGCTATTTCCAATTAATGTAGTCTTTTCCTCTTCTAAAACTACTATGTAGTTTAAAAATGGTTACAATAAGTAAAACTACATATAGTATTTATAAGAAACTAGACGTTGTTCAACCAGAACTAACAATTAACAACTAACAACTAGAAAATACAAGTACCATAAACCAGAACCTTCTGATTAACACAAAAGAGAAGACATGCTTTCTTTAAACCTCACATAGTCAGCAGAGGGTTGAAATTATGACCCAAAGCGGATATTCCTGGAAACTAGCCTATATTCTATAAATTATTTACTATTTAAACATAGTAAGTTCCAAAGCTACATAGTAAGATGCTGCCACAAAGAACAAATAAACAAAAATAAAAATCCCAAAGTTCTTCAGGAGGTCGTGGAATTTCAAAATATCACTGCCGTATTTCCACTCTAAGATTCTCTATTATAGAACTAAAAGATATAAAAGTAGAAGCCAGGCATAGTAGTACATACCTGTAATCCCAGTACTCAGGAGGCTGAGACAGAAGGATCACCACAAGTTAAGCAAGCCAGGGCTTGAGTTTAAGGCTAGCATGGAGTCTATTTAAAAACAAAACAAGTGACCGTCAAGGTAGCTCAGGGGCTCAGGTATTTTGCTGCAGATATGGTGACCTGAGTTCAATTCCTCAAACCATATGATAAAAGGGAAGAAATGGTTTGTTCAAGTTGGCCTCTGACCACACACAAAATAAATAAATGTTAAAAATTGTTAGGAAATATATATGTTTTATCAAGTGTTTGAGTTCTCCTTGTAGAACTCTTTCTGGTCTTTAGGAATAGCACAGATATCCTCAGTCATCAAGTTCTCTCAGATCTTCCTAAATGGAAGTACTTCCCTAAATCAGTTGAGAAATCTGATAACCTCATGAGGCTTACCCTAGCTGTTGTGAATAGCAAATGTAGGCATTCTCTGTCAGACTTTGAACATGCCACACAACCAAAGTAAAATGGTATAATGGCGAAAAGCACAAGATTTAGCTAGGTGTGGTGATTTGAATCTCTAATCCCAATACCAGAAAGGCTAAGGCAGAATTGCCATGGGTCAAAGGCCAGCATGTGTTGAAGGGTGAGTTCTGGGTCAGGCTGGAGTAGAGTGGGAGAGACCCTATCTACGCAATAATAAAATAAACACGTAACAGTCCTGTTGGGCTGCCCAACTTGAAATAATCCTGTCTTCATCTCTGACTGGTTCTATAACCTTGAGCAAGGTAGTTAGCATCCCTGTCTCAGTGTCTTCCTTGGCATAATGACATATAATTGTACTGCCTTCACAGGTTGTGAGAAGGAAATGAGCTAATGCATATAACGCTCTCCCACTGTATCTGGTACCTAATAAGCTCAGAGCAGCAGATGTTAGCTGTTAAAACAGCATTGGAGAGGCAGTGCAGGGCTATCGGCTTATAACAAGCGTAAGGTCAATATGTTATGAGCACAAGTGCAATACTAAGAAAAGAAATGACGTAGTAGCCACAAAACTGAAACCTTCCTATTCATAACTTCCATGTATCCTTTTTGGGGTGTCATTGTTAGGGTTTCAATTACTGTGATAAAACACCATGACCGAAAGCAACTTAGCAAGAAAAGAATTTATCTCACTTACACTTTCACATAATCTATCATGGATGGAAGTCAGGAAGAATCTAGAGGCAAGAACTGAAGTAAAGGCCATGAAGAAGTGCTATTTATAGGCTTGCTCCTCATGACTTGCTCAGCCTGCTTTCTTATAGCACTCAAGTCCATCAGCTCAGGAGTGGCACCAGCCGGAGTGAACTCTGTCCTTTCCCATCAATCATCAGTGATGAAAATGTACCACAGGCTTGCCCAGAAGCCAATGTGGTAGGGCATTTTCTCAATTAAGAGTCTTTCTCGGGGCTGGAGAGATGGCTCAGCAGTTAAGAGCACTGACTGCTCTTCCAGAGGTCCTGAGTTCAAATCCCAGCAACCACATGGTGGCTCACAACCATCTGTAATGGGATCTGACATGCTTTACAGAATAGGGTATCCAATCTAGTGTGTCCGAAGACAGCGACAGTGTACTCATAAATAAAATAAATAAATAAATTTAAAAAAAAGAGTCTTTCTCTTCAGACTGGAGAGATGGCTCAGTGGTTAAGAGCACTGACTGTTCTTCCTAGTAGGTCTTGAGTTCAATTCCCAAACAACCACATAGCAGCTCATAACCATCTGTAATGGGATCTGACATGCTTTTCTGGTGTTTATGAAGACAGCTACAGTATACTCATATAAATAAAATAAATAAATCTTTAAAAAATAAGAGAGAGTCTCTCTTTTCAAATTACCGTAGTGTGAGTCAAGTTGACATAAAACTATCCAGCATAAAGGTTATTTTAGAAGGATGATAGCAGAAGCAATATATATGTCGCCCCTTCAGGATGTTTGTGTGATCACAGGGCACTTTCACAAGCATTTTGCTTTGTGAAAACTTGGTATGAAGGCTAGAGAAATTGTAGAAACTGGCTGCTTTTCTAGAAGTCAGGGGTTCAGTCTCCTGAACCCACATGGGGCAACTGTATGACCTGTAACTTTGCTTTACAGATCCACTCTTCTTTTCTGGCCTCTGTGGGTACTTGCACAAGTGTGTGAACAGAAATACATTTGGCCACTTAGATAAGTAATAAAATAAATGCTGTTAGTGTGATAGTCTACATTTACACACAAAGGATCTGAGACTGAAAGATGGAGGTGATGTCTCAAAGATGCTTAACACAAAGGCTTTTTAAGTTCCAAATTCTTTTTTTTGTTTGTTTTTTTTGTTTGTTTGTTTTTGTTTTTGTTTTTTCGAGACAGGGTTTCTCTGTGCAGCCCTGGCTGTCCTGGAACTCACTCTGTAGACCAGGCTGGCCTCGAACTCAGAAATCCGCATGTCTCTGCCTCCCAAGAGCTGGGATTAAAGGCATGTGCCACCACCGCCCGACAAGTTCCAAATTCTTTAATGTCTATAGAACGAAATGTAATACAGGAAAATGAAAAATGCATAATACAATTATTGAACTAGCAGAGAGGATGCAACTTGACTTCGTTTACTCCAAAATTTACTTACTTTTGCATGAATCACTTTACTACTGAATTTTAAAGAGGCACTGTAAGTGTACTTGGGGACAAAGATAGATTTTTCTTAATTAATTGATGAATAAATATTCTGGGAATTTTTGTTTTGCTTTGTTTTTATTGTTTTGGTTTTGGTTTTTGAGGCAGAACTCACTATATACCCCAGGTTAGCCTTGAATTGGTGGCAATTCTCCCATCATAGGAACACACACACACACAAACACACACACACACACATTTTATCCTCATTACCAGAATCAAAGGCATGTTGTACCATAATTCATTAAATTTCGTTAACAGTAAGAATAAGGTCTTAAAGTCATTTCAAGTTAATAATACAAATACAGTGAGCATGTCATCAATCTATTCTCATGTGACTCTTCCACACGAACTTGATTTCAGACTTGATATTTTAAAACTGACTATCATTGTTAAGCATAAATAGCATGCACGTGACTACCACCAACCTGACTTCCTTATTCTTCAAATCTGTTATGAACTGGAAGTTAGATCTAACCATTCTGTGATAATTGATGCTGAAGCCCAAGGAGAAAGAATGGATGTGAGGTCAAACATTCACATTAAAATGTAAAGGATAGTCTATTATCTGAAAGTATTCATAATGATCCTCACAGATACATCTAAATGTATTTCTATCCTAAGAAATATATGGAAACTGAAGAGCTTTTATATTCACATGTTTTATGGAAAAGGCATGAACCAAATGATCCCCAGTCACTTTCTAGCTTTCCAAGCCTGAGATGCTTCCTAGTTTTACCAGAGTCTTATCAGCACAGAATGTCATAAAAAAAAAAAAAAAGAAGGCAACCTCTCACATTCAAAATGAGTTCTAAGAATTGTCAAAGGTTATTTAGTACTAACCTTGCTTTATGAGTAGTTGTATTTTAAATGATTATGTTAATGCCATTTGCGCTTTAAAATGTGAGACACCATCAGTGGCTTCTTATATGTTCTAAATATTGTCAGACTAGAAGATGCAAATAAGCCTTTAACACATGTTGTTAAATAAGTATATGAAGATGTTACATACCATCCAGCCAGATGCAGAAGTTATAAGTTAATGTGCTGCCATTTCTTCTATCTTCCAGATAATACAACGACTATAGCTGTGGACCATTAGAACACAGGGGAAGTCTAAAACAAACTTCAGTTTTCACTGACTGCTGCTGATATCCACTAAATACTTTGTTAGAGAATTTTGTGTTTCACCCTCTAGTGACTGATGAGACATCAAAGAAGACAGAAATGTCCTCATAGTACTAACATTCCAGTATTGGAGCTGGACAGTAAATATAACACAACCACATTTACAAAATGTTAAATGGTGAAAAGCATGTATTTAACATAAACCTGATGAGCTGGAACGATGACTCAGTGGCTGCTCTTCAGAGAACCCAGGTTCCTTTTCCAGAACCCATACGGTGGTTCAAAACCATCCATCTCCAAGGTTCAACAGGCACATACATGGTATATATGTGTGTGTGTGTGTGTGTGTGTGTGTGTGTGTGTGTGTGTGTGTGTGTATGGCAAGATATTCACATACATAAAAGATAAAGATACTTTATCTTTAAAGTAAATATAAAAAGTTTTTATAGTAAAGATAAAGTAAATCCAATAACCTAATTAACTAGCTACTTAGTTAAACCTGAGATGGACATTAGGCAATGAAGTGAGAGAGTCGGATTGTACATCAGATTATCAGGAGAGTCCTGGCTGAGGAAATAAGGTTTTAGTGAAAGCTGCCAACTAGCATAATATGGACTCTATGTAGAGAGAATAAAATATAAAGTTACCAGCCCTGAGGGGTCCAAGTTGGGATGAGACAGAGAAGAAAGGGATGTCAAAATGGTGGGAAAGGGGAAGGTAAGCCCTCGGAAGGTCTTCAGGTTTTGCTCTAAATGTCCTTAGAAACTATCGGAAGTTTTTGTGCTAGGGAATGGGCTGGTTTTGTCTTACAGGTGTTGTCTGGCTAGGAGTTGAATATGGAATGAAGGGGGCACTAAAGAAGCAATGAGTTGAGAGCAAGGAGCACACCAGGCATGGTGGCTCGTGTCTCTAATGCCAACACTCCGGAGACTGAAACAGAAGGATTAGCGAATGTATGAAGCCAACTTGGGTTACATAGTGAGTTCTAGGCCAGCCTGGATTGCACTGTGAGATCCTGTCTCCTATCAAAACAAAATACAGGAACCAGCAAAAACAGCTTCTCGATAAAAAGTGCTTGATATCCTGAATTTGGTCCCTGACATTCAGGGTGGGAGAGAACTGACTCCTGAAAGTTCTTCTCTGAACTGTACAAGTGCTCTGAGGTACACAACCACACACATTTACATACAGCCAATAAATAGATTCGAGGTTTTTGGTTTTTGTTTAGTTTGTTTTTGCAAATGCACATAAATTAGGATAATAACTGAGACAGAGTTGTGTGGATAAATAGATATTCTCTCTCCCTCTCTCTCTCTCTCCTTCTCTCTGGGTTTTTTTTTTTCAGATCCATATGAAAGAGGATAGCATCTAGGACAGAGTGTTTATAATAGCGATGATTAGGGAATGCTGAGTCTGTACACACTCTGTAACCAAGACCAGCGCTGTGCTGTCCCCATCCCAGAACAATGCAGGCTAAAAGAAGTTGTAACGTCAACAGGGCAGCCTGTTATTGGCAGAGGTGCTCAGATTTGCTTCTTTTTTTCCCCCGTGCCAAATCTTAGATTTTCACCCACTGACCTCATTGTATGTGAGCTGAAATAACAAATCCTTTGCATTAACCCTGGAAAATGAAGAATTCTACTTAAGCGAATGTCAGAAACATTTGTTCAGAGTTTAGAACTAAACGGGAACCAGATGTGATGATTCATGGTTCTAATCCTAGCATTCAAGAAGTACGGGCAGATATTCAAGAATAGCCTGAGCTTCATAATAAACTGTCTCAAAAATAATAAGAAGAAAAGGCTAATAACAAGAGTTAAATGGAGCTGGGCCTGGGAACACAGGCCTTGGATAGCAGCTACTTAGAAGTCTGAGGGTGGAAGATCTCAGGTTCATTCCCTGAACTACAGAATGATTTCAAGGGTATCCCGAGCATGTTTGTGAGACTCTGTTTTGAAGCAAGCGAATTTCTGAGTTTGAGGCCAGCTTGGTCTACAGAGTGAGTTTCAGGACAGCCAGGGCTATACAGAGAAATTATGTCTCAAAAAAAAAAACAAAAACAAAACAAAAATTCAAAGAGTGGAGGACATGGCACAGTAGAAGAGAACTTGCCTGCAGTGTGTGAGGCTTGGGTCTCAATATTTGGTGACATATACATTAAGAAAGAGAGGAAGGAGGAGAGATGGGAAGAAGGGAGAAAACAAAGAGAGAAAGATCAAATGCAAATATTTCAGTCTTCTAATAGTTTATATCATTTTGTCTTAAAGTTTGTATTGATATTCTGGACATAGTATGCCAAATTGACTTTGTCCCTACTTATGCAAGTGGTAATAGTTTTCTGCTTACCTTCACTTATTCATCTATTTTACAAAAGATTCTGAAACCATGCAGAGTGGTGAATATGTGTATTCGAGGCACTTTTGAGTCGGGTGTTCAAGGTCAGGCTCATTCAGTTTGTCAGTTTTAGGTCAACATGGGCCTGATCTTTAATTTTTTTTTGTTGTTGTTGTTGGTTTTTCGAGACAGGGTTTCTCTGTGTAGCCCTGGCTATCCTGGAATTCACTCTGTAGACCAGGCTGGCGTCGAACTCAGAAATCCACCTGCCTCTGCCTCCCAAGTGCTGGGATCAAAGGCATGCACCACCACCGCCCGGTGGGCCTGATCTTTAAAAGAAGAGAGGGGAAAAGATGATTATTTTTATTACCTATCATGATTCCAGGTGCTAGCTATGAACTACTATGTAACTAAACTGAAATATGACCTTGGGTGTCCTGGTGCACCATCAGTCATGTCACTGGAGAGTTAGCACCCTTTTCTGTGGTTTCTTAGTCTTCTGCTGGCAAACTGGCACCTGGTGGAAGAAGGAGATGGAGAAGGAAAAAAAAAAAAAAGCACTCCCTTGGAGTCTGGATCTCATAAGCAGGCTCTGCAACCAAAGTCTCTTTGAGATGCTTAGTGGGTGTGGAGGCTCTTTAGGGGTGGTAACAGTATCCAAAGTGTCAGAGAAGACATGCTTAGAGTTTTGGCTGATATCCAAAGAGGAGCCAGAAAAGGAGAAAAAGAAAAGCTACACCTTCTGAGAACTCAAGAAAGTGGCCAGATCTGTAAGTACAGATCTGTAAGCAATTGTGCACTATCTCATTACGGGATGGTTACTCCGCCCACACCCGTAGCATGTTTTCAGTTGTATCAGTTTGTCTCAGGGACAGAAGATTGGTAAGTCTAGTTGGATTAGCACTGCCAACAGTCTTGTTTAAGAAAGAAAGAAATTCTGCATCTAAGAATTCTGACCCTCGGTTTGACCCTTAGGACCAAAAGAAATGATCTATACCACAGACATTTCCACCTCAGGGAAGCAGGGATGAGATACTTCTTAGGATGTAAAACTTGTTCCTATATATTTTTCTATCTGTACTTCCTCATCTTTGTTCTTCATGGTGATCTATTAAGCAAAACGTTCTATTTTTTGTAAACATGGATTAGTGGTTGTATAATGTTTCTGCATGTGATTGTTCCTAATAAAAATTCAGCTCAAGAGGCACTTTGGTTCCCTACAGCTTCTCCCATGTCTGTTGGGTCCCCAGCCGCTCCTGCTGAAAGCTCACATTCCAGACTAAGAAGTCTTGTTTCAGATATGGAGCTCTTCTCTCCACATCAGGTTAACACTTTAATGTTGTAGGCAATTTACAATATCATGTTTCACAGTGTATGGTAGTTCCTTCTGTTAATCTCAGCATTCAGGAAGCAGAGGCAGGAGAATCTCCGAGAGCCCAAGGTCAGCCAGACTGGCCTCCTTCACACATATATCTGCCTGCCTCTGCCTCCTTATGTGAAGATTTAAGGAAGTAAGCCTCTATACCTGGCTAAATTTACTTTATTATTTAATAATGTCTGTCTCTCTCTCTCTCTCTTTTTCTCTCTCTTGTATGTGTGTGTGTGTCCCTCTGTGTATGTGTGCGTGCAAGTGCATGTACAATGATTGAGTTTAATAAAAAGATAATTGCTCTGTCAGCAGATTTTAGTTAGCTTGAATGATATGTTCTGCCATGAAAAAGTTACGTGGAGTTTTATAGTCAGAGAACAAGAATGTCATTTGCCAAATGTATTGGTGAAGAAATAAAGTGTAGATATCTTTTGTATAGGGTAGAGATACTATCCTATAATATTCTTGGTTTTAGGGTGGAGGCATTGGGATATATTCTGAGAATTTCCTTTAATAATCATAGGAATAAAGTTGAATATAAAATTTGGAAAAATTATTCCTAAGTAGACTAAGATAGTAGAAGATAATTTTGTTTCTCAACCTACAGCCTTCATTTCACCAACATTCATGATGCCCAAGATTGAACATTGTGCAGGATGGTTTTCCCTTGGAGTGTGTTCTCACTCTGAAGCTAATACAGCCACTGGGAGCGTTGGTGTTAGAGGAATGTTCCCTAATGCATGGTGCCTTCAGGATCTTTTATGTAGATGCATCTTTTTCATAGAATCTCATATCCACGTTTTCTGCTTGTATCATTGGTATTCACACTCCTGAGCAGGCTGTACTGGGGCTCAGAGAACATTAACAACTCCATTTGTCTTTTTTGTTTCTACAGATTCTTATTTTTCAGACCAATCAAGTGGGCTAAGAAAAAGCTGATGAAACTTGGTCATACCAAGCAATGTAACAACTTGGGGCCAGACTTCCGCTTGATTCATGTGTGCTAGTCACTCAAGAAGTGTTTGTCTATAAATAGGTGATACCCTTTCAAGGTTCAGGGCACAAACGATGAGTGATTGTAGCATCATATTGTCAGCTTTCCAAAGTCCTGTAAGAGACTTCCCCAAACAGCTTACGTGTCTCTCGTCATTGCCTTAAATCTGCAGATTCTTAGATTCTAGAACAGCAGAAATCTAGAGATAGATTTTCCCATGATGAGCTCAACTCCTAAGCAGGAACACAAACCTCACCGGAAGTGCATTGTCCCCTTGCTATATGGACATTTTGGGCTATCTTGAAGACTCAGAACTGAGATAATGCTCAACCAGACTATGTTTGACCAAGACTGCTTAAACAATGCATATCTTACTCCACTCTTTCTCTACTTAAATTCAGGCTCATGCCAGTGCTCAAAACATGGCCTGAAAGGCTTCGTTTCTACCATCTTCTGTTCCTCCTTCCACCTTCCCTTTGATCACCTCTGATCAAAATCCCTTACATAGCTCTCTTGATCAAAAGCCCTTCCTGCCTCTTCATCATTGCTTTGCTTTCTTTAGAATAAGTGGTTGGACCTGATTTGTGGGAATCCTCAATCAGGTCTCTGGCCTAGGACTCTGGTTATAGTAACACTTCTTCCTAGTTTCAAGGAGAAAAACATCTAGCCTCTTATATGGAGACAAAAGACAAAAAACTGAAAGCACCAGTCCTGATGCTGCTTAAGTTTCCAGAAACCTGAGACTAGACAGGTCATGGGTCTAGGGGGAAACAAATACTAATGTTCTGATGAGAGAGCATACAACAAAGTGAGGCCTAAGGGCACTCTTCTGTTATCATAGGTCAGTCATTGCTCAGCCACCATCAGTGGAGCTTCCTCCTAAAGTAAATGGAAACAAACACAGAGACCCACAACAAGACAATGTGTAGAGAGGGAGAGACCTTGAAACACTCAATCTGTTTTAGTATACTCTGTTTTAGTCACTGTTCTGTTGCTGGGAAGAGACATCATGACCAAGACAACTCTTACTAAAGAAAGAGTTTAATTTGGGGCTTGCTTACAGCTTCAGAGGTTTAGTCCACCATCATCATGGCAGGGACCAGGGCTCCAGAAGAGGAGAAGAAGGCTACATCCTCATCCATAGGCAGAAAGAGAGATATTAAAAAATAGACAGGCAAATAGAAAAACAGAGGGAGCCTGGCATGGGCTTTTGAAACCTCAAAGCCTATCCCTAGTTACACACTTTCTCCAATAATTCACATTTCCTAATCCTTCTAATCCCTTCAAAGAATTCCACTGGTGATTAATCTCTCAGAGCCATTCTTACTCAAACTACCACAGTCTCCATTAAATCCTTCCCATCAGGGTTAAGGAAACTCTGCAGAAGAGGAGGCAGAAAGACTTATAAGAGCCAGAGGGGATGTAAGACTTCATAGGAAGAGAGCCCTTTAAATACAGCAGGACTGACAGACATATGAAGTCACAGCGACTGAGGCAGTGTGCACAGGGCCTGCAAGGGTTTGCACAGATGGTGTCCCAGAGCTGAAAGGGAAAGCAGACACATGCTCCATCTCTAACCCAGAAGCTATCTTCAACTGATAACCACTTGCACAAGAAAAACTAGTTTTCTTTAATGACATCTCACCAGGTGTTCAAACTACTGTTAAGAGCGATCCTCAGGTTTAGCAATAAATGGTCAACACAAATCAGACTCAATGGTATTTTTAGAGTCTTTTTTTTTAACTTTACAAATAGTTTCTGATTTTGTGTCTTTGTGGGATTTCTGTGTGCAAACATGTGCCACTGCATCTATATGTGTTCCTTGTGCTTTTACTTTGGCTCTTTTTCTTATGTTTGTTTGTTTCGTCCTATTCTGATTTGCTTGTCTATATTTTATCTTACTATGGTTTTAGATGCCTGTATGTCTTCTAATGAGACAGAGAAAGAAAGAGTACAGATTTGAGTGGGAGGGGAGGTGGAGAGGATTGGATAGGAGATGATAGGAGAGAAAACTACATATAATACATGTATAAAAAAATCTATTTTCGATAAAAATGATACAAACTACAAACAACAAAAACCAAAAGCAAATGTCTACATTTTAACAACCAGGCCATTTTTTTGGCTATGAGCCGCTAATGACTTCTGATGCTTTATACAGACGTTTGATGGCTAACTAACTCCTAATGACCCAATGTACCAGAACAAACAGCTGGCATCAGGGGAAACAGTTCCCACATAGTGAGGTGATTGCTTAACTATCCAGCCGTAGACATGAACCCTGCAGAAGTAACTTCACCTTCACCTACTCTATAAACCTCCCAAGTCTCTAAGCACTATCATTTCCCTCCCTGCTGCTTCTTGGCAGTGTCTGTCTGTATCTTCATGTCTACAGACATCACTAGGCTTCCACAGGATGCTTTGTCACAGGACAGCAGTCTGTGGGTTTTTAGTCGGCTTCAAGTTCACCACCTTCTGTGTGGTGTGAAGCCTTACTGATCAGTGTCACTAAGATGTCTTTCCTTCTGATGTCTTCTCCTTTTACTACTTCCCTTTGTCTTCCTTTTTGTTTATTTAATTTATCATTTATTTATTGTCTTAGAATTTTACTGCCGTGAACGGACACCATGACCAAGGCAACTCCATCTTTTATAAGGACAATATTTAACTGGGGCTGGCTTATAGTTTCAGAGGTTCAGTCTATTATCATCAAGACAGAACATGGCAGTGTCCAGGCAGGCATGGTGCAGGAGGAGCTGAGAGTTCTACATCTGAAGGTAGCTAGTGGAAGACTGGCTTCCAGGCAACTATGATGAGGGTCTTAAAAGTACAAGTCCACAGTGACACACCTACTCTAACAAGGCCACACCTACTCCAACAGGACCACACCTTGTAATAGTGCTACTCCCTGGGCCAAGCATATACAAACCATCACATATATAATGTGTGTTTATGTAGCCCATGCTGGCCTTGAACACATGATCCTCCCGCTTCAGTTTGTTGAATATTGGGTAAATAGGTATGTAGTCACCATGCCTAGTCTGTGTCATTTTCACCATTATCTTTCTTTCTTTCCTTTCTTTCTCTCTCTCTCTCTCTCTCTCTCTCTCTCTCTCTCTCTCTCTCTCCCTCCCTCCCTCCCTCCCTCCCTCCCTCCCT
>NW_021604636.1:9818813-9826172 GCF_004785775.1 Grammomys surdaster | reverse complement strand
GTAGACCAGGCTGGCCTCGAACTCAGAAATCTGCCTGCCTCTGCCTCGCGAGTGCTGAGATTAAAGGCGTGGACCACCACCGCCCAGCCACATTGCTTTTTTTACTTTAAAAAGTTACTGGGCTAAGCCTGGCAGTGGTGGCGCACACCTTTAAGCCCAGCACTTGGGAGGCAGAGGCAGGCGGATTTCTGAGTTCGAGGCCAGCCTGGTCTACAGAGTGAGTTCCAGGACAGCCAGGGCTATACAGAGAAACCCTGTCTCGAAAAACAAACAAACAAACAAAAAAAATGCGCAAATCATTAAGACTGATCAATTGTGATCCAATGGGGTTATAGGGGATTTTTAAACTGAGCTATTTGGCTTGTTTGTTCCTTTGGTTTTAGTCTGATTTCATGTTTCCAAAATGAACACGAATTATTTCTTTAATAAAATACTCACACTAGTAAGGTGCTATTGGAGCTAGGATGTAGCTTGGTGGTAAGAGTTGGTCTAACTCTACCGAAACAGTCTTTTTGTTTGACTTTCTATTACAGCCTCAACCGATAAAAGGGCATCTGTGGCTCTTGCCTTTCAGAAAGAGTGAAGAGACTTCATTGGCCATCTCTCAATCCTGTAGCTACACTCACTCTCTGCCCTTCCTTAGCAGCTGTTGAGTGTATGCTCATCTTCCAAGTGGGAGCATCTGCTCTAATTCTCTCTCGATATGAGGATAGATACAGCATGTAGACCACCAGACAAATGCTCAAAGAGATCAGTGGAATGCACGAATCTTAAATTAGAAAGTTGGTTTGCCTTTGCTTTCTCCTTTGCCTGTCTTCTCAAGTGGTGAATAGCATGTGTTTGTTCCTGGGCTCTGCCATGGCTGAGCCTGTCTCCATTGCCCTTTCTCACCCACTGCTAAGAGCAGTAGCCACTAAGTGTGAAAAATCAAAACAGAGCACTTTACCATCTCCCCAATGGAGTGAAAGCACTGGAGCCCAAATAATGCTTAGTTACCAAAAGCCACGCCAGGTGGCTAATCGAAAGGGTATTGATTTTAGCTAGTAAATAGCCCTTAATATAGTTGGAGCCTGGGTTGAATATGCAGCCTGGTAATTAGCTAATAAAGCATATGAGGGCTGGAGAGGCCTGGCTCAGTAGGAAAAGCAGCAGCCTGTCACCCGGGAAGCTGGCCTTGGCCGGATACCTCCTCACACAGAAGACTGAGTTATCTTCTGGAGTCCACACTGGCGGTTAAGTAGGAAATTCTATAAACCTATCACAGGACATGAGATAGAACTAAAAGCAGTTGTAAATGCTCTGCAAATATTGCGGGTACTGGAAATACTTCCTGAAGACAGATGTTGTCGTTTAATAATCTTAAGTGGTAAGGTTTAATAACTATTTTAGATGGTTAGGATAACGTTTAGTACCCCAGGGTAATTATTAAACAGTTCTCAGTTTGCTAAATCACCTGGTACTCAGGCAAATCTATAGCCTGATTAATTCTCACATTAGCCAACAGTTCAATGGCACAAGAAGTGGGGGTGGGGGTGGGGTGGGGAAGTAATGTGAATTAGCCGGAAATCACTTTGAGAAAGAACAAATTAAGAACAGAGAAGGAAACAGGTCATGGTTCGAAAGCCCTAAAACCAAACCTACCACATTAGTTCAGGGAATAGCTCTGAGTGCAGTGGCAAATACCTTTAATCCTAGCAACTGGGAGGCAGAGAAAAGCAGACCACTGTGAGTTGGAGGCCAATCTGGTCTGCATAACTAGTTTCAAGACATCCAGGGCTAGGCTACATAGAGAGACCTTGTCTCATAAAATACAAGCAAACAAAAGGAACAGCTTTAGCACCTGATGATGAGTGCATACATTTGGCCAGCACAGAGGTATTACTGTTGGCTTTTTTCCCCATTCAGATTTGCTTGGTAATATTATCTAACATGGGGGAGAAAAGGGAATCAAAGATTATTTGTTATATAATAGCAATATTGTTATATTAAGCAATTTAAATTTTAGGGTCAGGAGAGATGCTTTAGCAGTTAAGAGCACTTGCTGCTCTTCCAGTGGACTTGATTTCCGGTACATTTGATTTCCTGTGGACTTCTGCTTCCAGTACTCACAGTTGTCAGTTTAGAACGTCTTGTAACTCCAGCTCCAGAGAATGGGATGACTTTTCTGCCTGCCTTAGGTACTTGCACTCATGTGCACAGCTGTCAATACGACTATACATGTAATAAGAAAAGATTAATTGTAGTCCTCTACGTAGTGCTTTATTCAGCCCATATTCAAATTTCCTATATTGGTCCATTTTCTCATTATTATTATAAAGCAACTGAGGCCGGCTAACTTTATAAAGAGGTTTGCATGGATGTTTCAAGTTCAAACTCATGGTACAGACTTTGGAGAGGGTCTCTCCTTAACTATGTCACTTCTTTCAGATCTAAATGTGGAACTGAAAGTGAAGGAAAGGGTCATAACATCTGGAAACAGAAAGCCAGAGAAGCTAGGGGGGTTAGATTAGTCTTTCATAAAATCTTTCTTCAGAGCAAGCCAGAGTTCCCTGAGAAACACTAAGACCAGAAGGTATGTCCCCCACGGATTTAAGGCACTCACACAAGGCCCGAATTCTCTAAGATCCCACTTCTTCCCATTCCTATAGCCCTGATGATCAAGTTCTTACAGACCTTTGGGAAGAAAACAACTTCCAAAACAAAGCAGTCTCCTAACATATCTCCTAAATATCTTTTCCAAGCTGTATATGGTAAAAGTAATTTTTATTTGTCAAATGTAATTGTCTTCTCAGATGCTTACTGAATAAATTCACTCTTTATGGTACTTTCTGACCTCTGGCTGGCTGGTTCAATCCAGCTGTTCTGGCTTCAATTCCTCTTCAAGTTGATTGATTTTTCTCAGTTTCTCACTGAATTTCTCTGCTTGGCCTCAGTTTAACTCTGGTGATTTGCTCTAATCTCCTGTCTTCTTCTCATTCTCTGCCTTCCACTGCCTCTGCTGACTAGCACTGCAGTAACTGAATGGAATTCACATATGAACTCAACTAAACTCAGCTGCATTCAACTGAAATGACTCCACGGGAACTGACTCCTCCCTGTCTCTGTGCTAAGTCAGTTGCCTCTTTGCTCTGCTGTTCTCGTATATCCTATCTCTGACTCATCCTGTCAAATCTTTCTCTGATTCCTCACTTTGTCTGCCCCTTAATTAGATGTCACTTTCAAACATGGCTACTGCCTTCTATAAACAACCTTACCTACATTGTTTGGGATTAAAAGTGTGTATTAACGGTGTGTCTCTATTCCAGCCAGATCATATCTGTTAACTAAGGTTTGTCTGCATTCCAGCTAGATCACACAGACTTAAAAGGTCTTTGGATGTGATCCCTTGCCAGAGCAGCCATATTGCTAGATTAAAATTCCTCTACAGGGCCGGGCGGTGGTGGCGCACGCCTTTAATCCCAGCACTCGGGAGGCAGAGGCAGGCAGATTTCTGAATTCGAGGCCAGCCTGGTCTACAGAGTGAGTTCCAGGACAGCCAGGGCTATACAGAGAAACCCTGTCTCGAAAATCAAAACAAAACAAAAAATTCCTCTACAGGGCTTGAATACTTGAATAAAACATACCATTTGTCGTGTCATGTAAGTTTCTTTTACTCTGTACCAGCCCTCCCTCCTCTACCCTCCACTTTATCCCCTTCTGTGATACTTTTCGATGGGAAGGGGTCAGTTGTCTCATGGATTCAAATCCAAAGGCTTAACTAACTCGTTAAATATTAGAGCAAATATAGTTCATTTGTTTGTTCCCTCTCTCTCTCTCTCTCTCTCTCTCTCTCTGTCACACACACACACATACACACACATACACACACACACACCCCACACACACACCAAAACTTTATTCATCCTCAAGGACTAGAGAAAAGAAAGCTCATTAACGCCTCACTTGAGGATGCTTCTTCTAGAGCTTCTGCTCATCTGGTCTCTTCTTTTCCTCCTCTCCTCTTCTCCTCTGTCCAGGATTGTAAGTCACTGTAGCGCTTGGCGCCGCTGTGTGCCGTGCCAAGAGAGCAGAGTACTGGGGGGCACCATCTTGTCCGTGACCTTCATGCCCGAAGCTCACATATGTTTGTTTTCATGGAACAGAATATCATATAGCTATGCCTGGCTTCACTTTCTGTGTAGCCAAGGGTGGCCTGGAACTCCTGATCCTCCTGCCTCTGCCTAACCGTGCTAAGCAAAAATAATTCAGAGGTGATTCGCAGGACTTCACATCTCCTAGGGTGGCATGTAATACCCGGTTACCTTGGCTGATCACACCAAGTTGGATTGCAGGCTAATGTTGTGCCCAGTTGGATATGGGAGGCTTTCTCCAGCTCTCCTCAGTCTCCACACCCACTCATTTTCTTCATACTTGTTTAACAAACTCCCATTACCTTGACTTGCTAGACATTTGACCCTTGACCTACAGGTGTATCACACGTAGTTAGGTGTGGGATGAGAGCATATAACCCTGTGTGCCTGGTACATACATATGCTCAGTGACTACCCACCGAATGATTAAAGTTAGAAATGCCTGAAAGGAAGCAGTCTGCGAGGAGTATTTCAGACACTCAAGTCCCAAAACCATACTGGCTTAGGGAAGCTTTATCTTCCTATCAGTGTGGAGCAGACAGCATAGCTCTAGGGGCTGGATTCTTATTTTATTATTCCACTGGGGAAATCAGAACAAGGAGGAAGAATTCATTTAAAATTCTTCAGAACTCGGGGCTTTTTGTTAACTGACTTTACATTTGTGGAGAACCCAGAAGCAGACTGGGTGTTTTAGAAGTGAGTTTTGAAACAGGCCATGACTCTAATGAGAGTTCAGGGAAGAGGACAGAGGATGGGCAAAGGAAGGAAGCAGAGGGAGAATCCCAACAGAGCCTCAAGCAAACCCTGAGGAAGTAGAGAGGGCCGACTCCCTCTGGAGTAGGAGTTATCTTCCAAAGATCTAACCAGGCCTCAACCCTCCTGCCTCATTCAGTCCCAGGATAATGACCAGCCTAGGAAAGGAATGTGATAGCTCTTTGACCTAGGCAGATTCTGAGGAAGTTGGCTACCCAAGGTTATTTATTACCTGAAGATGTGTCTAGCAGCTGGAAAAATAAGTCCTGTCTGATGGAGGATTTGGGCGATGCTGTGTGATGGTTAGCCTTGATTGTCAGCTGGATTTGGATGTATGGGTACCTGGAGGAACGGTAAAACACACTTCTGGTTGGGCTTCTGAGACTGTTTCCTGAGACTGCAGACACATGAGAGAGCAGCTGAGGTGGGAAAGACTCTGAATATGGGCTGGTGGCCTCTTGGACTAAACAGGAAAAAAAGGAAATCAGTTGGAGCATACAACCTTTGTTCTTCATGAGTCTGGGCACCTATGGCTGCTGTCACTGTGAGTGTATACCAGACTCTAGCTTTGTCAATCCTTCAACACAGACTCCTAGATCACTGTAATGTGACTATCTAAGGAGCATCAGGACCTAGGGCTTCAGACTGATCTTTCATTGTTGGTTCTTTTGTTCTAAGGCTTTAAGTCTTAGACTGAGCTGTTCCTGGAGTCTCTCAGTATCCAGAATGGCCTTTGTTGGACTGCCCATCCAGCTACTCTAATAAATCTATGTAAGCATCTGTGTGTGGGTATGTATGTATCTTACATGTAGACAGTTTTTCTTCTGTCTAAATTTTAAGAATTACTAGAAAACTCCTTCAGCAAAGCGTTATATAACTAACTAGAAACATTTAAATTACACGGTAATGCTCAAGACCTTGTCTCAGTATTTTTTCACTTATCGGAAGGATCAAGAACCTAAAATAGAGAGGATCAGGGGTCATAAATCTTATAAAACTTTAGCATAGCTTGGATATTTCACTGAGTAGAGCATTCAGACCATTTACATGGTGGTAAGCTGCTTTGCATCCTGAATGAAAAACACCCTACATATATCAAGGATGTTCTGAAGCTTTAGCTCTAGAAAGATTGGTGCCAACAGCAAATAAGCAGCGGAGGTGACACTAGTTTCCTGTGGGAGCTTTAATCAATAGCCACAAAATTGGAGGCTTAAACAATAGGAATTTATTACAGTTTTGAAGGCCAGAAGTCCAAAAGTAGTATCAGTGGCCTGAAATCAGAGGGTTGTCAGGGCTGCACTGCCTCAGGAGGGACATGGGGAGACATATTTTGAGTTTCTTTTTGTTGTTTGCCTGATGTCATTTCTTGGCTTGTGTCCATGCTGTTTTCATCTTTGCACACATGCTTATTCAATCTCCTACTCCCAGGCGGTGTATAGTCTCATTACCTTTCTCTTTGAAGAAAGGATGTAGCCAAGCACGGTGGTATGTACCTTAATCCCAGCACTTGGGAGGCAGAGGCAGGCGGATTTCTGAGTTCAAGGCCAGCCTGGTCTACAGAGTGAGTTCCAGGACAGCCAGGGCTACACAAAGAAACCCTGTCTCGAAAAACAAAAACAAGAAAACAAGAAAGACAAAAATAAGCAAGCAAGCAAGCAAGCAAACAAACAAACAAAAAACCACATGAAGACTGCTGAGACAGGAAGTCAGCCTAATGCTGAAGGCCTAATTCAGTCCCTGGGACCCACATGAAGGTAGAAGGCAAGCATCTACTCTACAATGCTGTTGTTTAGCATCTATGAGTGGATGGTGGCATGAGAGTGCAGCAGACTGAGGCACACACACAAACACAAGCAATAAACACAACAGAGTTAAGGAGAGCACACATGATTATATTTAGAGCTGATACTGGTGACAAAATTTCTCTGTCTTAAGTATTTAACCATGTTTGCAAAGTTCTTTTCTCTACAGAGAACAATCAACAGATTCTAGAGACTAGTGCACAGACTTAGTCTGAGAGGTCATATATTCTCTATATTTCACTGGAGTTCTTAAAATATTTATTTATTCATTTATTGAGGAGTTTTACCTTCTAGCCAGGCCGACCATGAACTCAACAAATTCCTCTGGGTGTTGGGATTATAGGTGGGTATGCCACCACTCTCAGCTAAGACTTTACATTTACCTCTCTCTAGTCTGAAGAGGATGCTTTTCACAGGACACAGGAGCAGGAACAGCCAGACATGGCTGCACTGCGTGAAATTTCATCACCCAAAAAGCTGCCTTGGAGGGTGGCTGTGAGTTTAAGGCTAGCCTAGGTCAGACTGGTCTAAAGAGCCAATTGTAGGATATTCAGGACTGCACAGAGAAACTCTGTCTCAAAAAAAAGCAGGAAAAAAGGGGAGAAAGAAAAAAAGAAAGGAAGAAAGAGAGAGAGAGAGAGAGAGAGAGAGAGAGAGAGAGAGAGAGAGAGAGA
>NW_021604636.1:9784716-9818413 GCF_004785775.1 Grammomys surdaster | reverse complement strand
CTCTCTCTCTCTCTCTCTCTCTCTCTCTCTCTCTCTCTCTCTCTCTTGTTGGGACAGGTTTTCACAACATTGCCCTGGAACTATGGCACTATGTAGATCCAGCTTGCCTAGCAGAGATCTCCTTCTGCCTCCCAAGCAGTCTAGTTTTTAAGTTGACTATACAAAGTGATCACTCTTGCTTGTTTCTAATCTATGTTTGTTATACAGATCAATCAATCAATCAATCAATCAATCAATTACATTTTTCATGTGTAGTTCTTGGGACTGGTCTTACTTCTGCCATGAGTCCAGTCTAGCACTGAGTGTGCAGACTCCAGGCTCTCTTCATTTTTACAGTGGAGTGATCAGGTTTATGTTAAGCCTTTTACTACTGAGTTTTAAATGATCTCTCTGTGACTTAAGGCCTTCCAAGGCAGAACAGCAGGAGTCTCCAGTTCCCAGGGCAGCTTGCCCTAGGCTCAGTTACCATTCGAAGAAGTGGCAACTGACTTTGCTCTGAACCCTATTCTCCATTTCAGTGAATGCTTCACTCTGCTCTCTGCATGAATTTCCTGGGGCATTTCTGCTTACTCACCAGCTTCCTGGAGCTATTAAAACTGAAGGCTGTGTTCCAGAGAAAACATGATCCAGGTTAGCTCATAAGCATTTGAAAAGGCTTTCTTCAGTGCTTCTCAGAGGCCTAGCAACAGAGCTTGTTCCTGTTCAGGAAAGAACACATCCCCTCCTCACCCACCAAGACCTCTAAATTGAAGCAAGTTTCTTGGTACCATGTTATATTGATGCTTTAAACTTTTATTCTAAGAACACTTTCCCAGATTCCTATAAAGTGGGTATAAAACTGCAAGCACCCATCTTAAAATATATTTAGTATTTTATTTCATCTTTTCAAGGATCATATATTTTGATTTGATTCTTGATCCTAACTCTGCGAGACATTGACATGGGGGGATCTTCTGTTGGATATTTTAGTTGCCTATAACTCCACTGTTAAGAATCAGGTAACAGGTAGGTGGGGACCTACTAACTGAGCTCTTAGAATCTTATGGTCTCAAAGAGATTGTCTTCATCCTGCTGAAGAAGTTAACATTTCCCTGCAACGTACTGTTTAGCCTTTCAACAATGCTCTATTGTTTCTGCATTTGTGAGTAGTAAACTTGTCTTTATTTAGTTTTTAGTTAGCTTATTGGTATTGGCAATTACTACACATAATAGGTGAGATTGTAAGTAAATATAAGTTAAAATATACTAAGCAATTTGTGGAAGTCTGATGTGAACATACAGAGAGAGTCTTACGACAGGACGGACGATCAGCCAAGAATCAGAATGAAGGCTAAGAAAATGGATCAGGCCAGAGAGGTCATTGCTTCACAGCTTGGACACTGGAATCGGTCACCCAGGACTCGTGTAAAGGTGGAGGACAAACTGCTCCACAAAGTTGTCCTCTGATACCACACAGTTCTATGAGGTACACGTTCCACCATTCACACCAAGCACACACCCACATATGCACACACCATTACCACTACCACCTCCAATAACAACAATAATAGTGGGTGGGTGGGTGGGGGGGGACTCAAAATGACTGTAGGTTAGTACTGGGAATCCTGAGTCCTCAAAGCCCACATTCAGTGGATTTTCTGCAGTTTTATATATATTATCATATTCAGTCTTGTCTGGCTATTAGCTCATTGGGTTGTGTTGGCATGTTCTCTACAGTTTACTCATTAGTCACAACCAAACCCAACTAAACAAAAAAAATTCACGAAGTTAACCTAAGATGTAAAGATTATTTGCTGGGTGTAATGGTGCCACCTTTATCCCAGTATTGGGGAGGCAGAGGTATATATATATTTCTGTGAATTCAAAGCCCCCTTGGTCTACAAGGAGTTCCAGGTCAATCAAGGCTACAGCCTGAGAACCTGACTCATCCTCAGAACCTGCTGGATGTAGAGGAATTTTAATCCAGCAACATGGCGGCTCTGGCAAGGGGTCAAAAACCTAGGTCCATGTGATCTGGCTGGAATGTAGACACAGAACACACCTTTAATCTCTCCGGCTGGAATGCAGACACACCCTTGATACACACCTTGAAGGTAAAATTAGTTTGTAGAAGGAAGCAGTCATGTTGGAAAGTGACATCTAATTGAGGGGCAGACATGACAAATCAAAGAAATATTTGACAGATGAGTCAGAGATAGGATATATGATAGGACATATCCAACTCACAGGAGAACAGCAGAGGATGAGAGACTACATAAGAGCAGAGAGAGAGAGAGAGAGAGAGAGAGAAGGGGAGAGAGAGAGAGAGAGATGGAGGTGGAGGTCTTATATGTGTATAGCAGTTTTACCAGGACAGTTGTACGGAGACAGGTTAATAGAGAGAACAACCTAGACACAGATGAAGACAGAACTAGCCAGAAAATAACAAGGAACAAGAAAATGACAGCAACAAAAAACTACCTGTAAAGATAGGGCTACAGCTCACAGGCAGAGCACTTGGGGAAAAACACAATGCTCTAGGTTCTGTCTCCAGTACTGCCAGTATTGTATAATTATAATAATAATTATAATGGCAATGATAATGAATAAATAAACAAAAATAAAGATTGTGTGCATTTTGCTGAAGAGCAGTGTCTGGTATAAAGTAAATCACACATGACTGGTCCTTATTAACATCTCTCACTGATGAGGTCACCAGGGCCCTGGCAGGTACGGGACCAGAGACCGTGGATGAAGACTTTGCATGAAAGTGTATCGAGATTATGCAGTTTCTTTCTCTGTTTTTCTTTTATTTCTCTGTTTAGCTAATAATGCAGCCTTAAGAAAGTTATTTAAATTTAGCTCTGAGCTTTCAGTTTCTCATTTGTAAAACAAAAGTGTAGAGGCCAATAACATTCGTGGTTCTTCCTACTTGGAATATTTCATAAATTGTATTGTGAGCTTTGATGAGCACTGAACATGTTTGGTAAGGGGAGAATGTGTTTCTCCAGAAATGTACAGGATCGTATGCAGTTGTCTGCAGCCATATGGTGGATGTCCTTGGTTCTGTTCCCCGCACTGTGACAAACAAACAAACAAACAAACAAACAAAGCAAACAGAGTGCAGGAAAGAATCATCTAGAAAACTTAGGGGAAACTTGAGTGAGTGACAACTTTTTTTGCTTTAAGTTCATGCAAAAAGAAAAACCACTGTTTCTGGGGGTTGCACAGCTGTCCTGTACTAATGTGACCGCAGAGAGCACATTGAGCTGTGATGATGGTGGTTGTCTTGGGTATAGTACAGGGATTGCAAAGCTGCTTCTGTTCAGATCACTAGCTCTTTCTTCACTAGCCTCTGAAGGCTTCGAATGTAGGACTGAGCATGGTAGACACTTTTCTGTTATGGTGGCAAAATATTGGACAACAGTAAGTTTAGGATGGAAGGGTGTTCTGGCTCACAGGTTGAGCATAGCCCATCATGGAGAGGAGTGGGGAGCCATGGCAGTGTGAGCCTCTCTAGTTGTGACAGCAGGAGCTGGGCAGCTGTCCAGGCAGGAAACTGACAGAGCAATGCTGGTGCCCAGCTTGCTTTCTCCTTATTATTCAATGAAGACTCCTTTCCACGGGGATACTTCTTCTACCTACAGTAAGGGTGGTTTTCCTGCCATTGTTAAGCCTCTTTTTTAAATTAACTAATTAAATTTGTTTTATTACTTATTTATTTATTCACTTTACATCCTGCTCACTGCCCCCTCCCTGACACCCCCTCCCACAACCCTTCTCCCATTCCACCTCCCCTTCTCCTATGAGCAGGTGGGGGGCTTCCCCCAGGTTATCCCCCTACCCTGGCACGTCAAGTCTGTGTTCGATAAACCTTTGTCTTAATTAGAGTTTCTATCGCTGTCAAGAGACACCATGACCACAGCAGTGCTTATTAAGGAAAACATTTAATTGAGACCCAGTTTACAGTTCAGAGATTTAATCCATTGTCATTATGACAGGAAGCATGGTGGCACACAGGCAGACATGGTAATGGAAAAGGAGCCAAGGGTTCTATATCTGGATTGGCATGAAGCAAAAAGAGAGAATGACACTAGACCTGGCTTGAATTTCTGAAACCTCAAAGCCCACCCCAGTGATGTAATCCCTCCAATAAGGGTACACCTTCTATTAGTGCCACTCCCTAGGAGCCTATGAGGGCCATTTTCATTCAAAACACCACAGCCTTATAAATATCTTCACAGCCATGCCCAGAAGTTGGCCTTGGTGATTGTAAATGATGTCATGTTGAAAATTAAGACTATTCATTACAAAGATCCCTTCCATTTTTTTTTTTTTTTTTTTTTTTTTTTTTGGCAGGGTCTCATGTCTTACTTTGAGAGCACACATTGCTCTTAGATTTGAAATCTTCCTGCTTTGGCTTCCTGGGCACAGAGATGACAGGCATGCACTACTATGCCTGGTGCCGATGGATTAGAGCTTTTTCTAAGAGCTCCAAAATCCTCAGATAGTGTTAATATTGTCAGTGTCTGTACAATGTTCCAGTAAGGGTCATCATGTTCAATTACACAAGCATGGACCTGGTTACTTAACCTCTACAAACCATTCCCCTCCCCCTCTAACTCTTTGATTTTTCACCCCATACACTTCTCTAAGCCCTACGTCCTCAATGTATTAGATTTGAGACTTGGACCTCTCCTCCCACTCTTGGCCACCTTGTAACTAAACTTTTTCTGCTTTGTAAAAAGTATTGTTTTGTGATTAGCATACTGTGTGGTAGAACAAAGTCAGATTTGGTTCATTAATAGCCATAATACCTGACCCCCCACCTCCCATCCCTTCCCCTATTTGGAAAAGCATTCCTCCATATTAGAAACTGGGTTTAAGATCGTAGTAGAAGTTGTGCCTCCCCGATTTGGGAATGAGAAAAAGAGTTCTCGTTTATTTTGTCCCATGGGTATGCATAGATAATGGCATACATTGCCTGATGATACATGATATACATGCAGAAAAAAATGGTAGGGCAACTGGACTTTGGTAAGATTCGTGTGTATAGAGGAAAGTCTTTCCGAGTTGGACAGATATATGAGGGTGAAAATCTACGACAGTTTTGAGTCGACCTCTCTTCTCCCCTTTATTTCTTCTGAACAATGCTGGGAACCTAACACAGGACCCCCAGTAGGCTACGCATGTGGGCAGATGCGCTGCTGCTTAGCTATAGTACTGGCTTGTTGTTGTCAAAACAATGTGACAGAGTCTGGCTAAGCCATCCAGCCTGGCCTTTCACTCCCTTTGTAGTTCAGGCAGGCCTTGAACTTGTGCTCCTCCTTCTTCAGTCTTCCAGGTAGCTGGAATTACAGGCTTGTGACTCTTAAGAGTGTAAGAAAAGTTAGGTGGCACCCAAGTTATTTGACTATGTGTAAGGCAGGAAACACAGCAGCTTTCTAAATGCTTTGTCATGCTTATGATGGTAAGGCAAAGCACTTTGAACTTTACCTTCGAAAGGTATTGGTCTAAGATTGCCTCTGCTGCAGTAGCGGCTGTATGTTTTCAAAGCCTGCAGCCACCAGTGCTTCCTTTTCAAACCCTATTGTGCCTCATTCCTAAACTTTCTTTGTTTGAATTCCACAACTAAAGAACAACAGTAGCAAAAAGAAGTGGTTTTTTTTTGTAGTAGTAGTACTTAAGTATAGTTGTGTGTGCATGTGTGTGTGTGTATGTGGTGTGTGTGTGCCAGCATGTATGTGCATACTTGCAGGCTCTCAGAGGCCAGGGATGTTGAATTCCTTGGAGCTGGGGTTACAGAGGGCTGTGAGCTACCATGTGGATGCTGGAAATTGAACCATGGTCCTCTGGCAATGTAGCCAGTATTCTTCATCACTGAGGCATATTTCGAGACTCTTTAATTGTAAGTTTCAAACAGCAATTCCTAAACTAAACTAATGAGTATCCTTTCACTCCCTACCCAGTTATTTTTGTTATGATAATATATATTTGCAGGCAGTGGTGGTGCACGCCTTTAATCCCAGCACTTGGGAGGCAGAGGCAGGCAGATTTCTGAGTTCGAGGCCAGCCTGGTCTACAGAGTGAGTTCCAGGATAGCCAGAGATACACAGAGAAACCCTGTCTCAAAAAAAAAAAACCAAAAAAGACAGGCAAATAGACAGACAGCCTAAGCTTTTGGGAAACTGTGTTCCTGTTAGATATTCTAGTCCTCAAACAAATTCTTTCAGTGGAGTTTTTATCATAATAAGTGCAAGACATCTGGACAGAGATAAGATGGTTGAACAAATGTCAAATCAGGTACTCACAAACAGCAGCCTTAAAAAAGCTTAAAGCTTTGCATATGAGACTGAGAGGGGAATCTGGCTGTATGTTCTGCTCTTTAGAAAATATTTATGGAGCCTAGTGTGACACATGACTTTTCTGTTAGCATGCCAGTGGCAGAGGCCAGTAAGATCTCTGTGAGTTCGAGGCCAGTCTGGCCTACAGAGTTAATTTACAGAGTTAATTCTAAGTCTACAGAGTGAGTTTAGAGACCCAGTCTTTAAAAACAAACCAGACACTAATGGAGTAAGAGTAGTAAAGAATACTTTTAGATCTTATAAGTTTCTGTGATATTTTAGTTACCTTAAACCTGTACATTTTGAAATTATCTGTTGTTCACTTAAAAAATGACAGAAGCACTGATGGTAGTACTACTGATACAAAAACCACTTCTTTTTGCTACTGTTGTTCTTTAGTCGTGGAATTCAAACAGAACAAAGCAAGTTTAGGAATGAGGCACAATAGGGTTTGAGAAGGAAGCACTGATGGCTGCCGAATTTGACATACAACCGTTACTGCGTTAGAGGAAATCTTAGATTAAGGAAATCTTAGATCAATACCTTTCGAAGGTAAAGTTCAAAGTACTTTGTCTTGCCATCATAAACATGACGAAGCATTTAGAAAGCTGCTGTGTTTCCCTCCTTACACGTTGTTTACCCCCCCCCCCCCTTCAGATAGGCTCACTGTAGCACTGGCCTGGAACTTGCTACGTGGGCCACACTGATGTAGAATTCATGGCCATCCTCTATCTCCAGTCAGCTAGGATGAAAGATGTGCCGCTTTTTTTTTAATTTTAAACAAAAAAACATGTCCTGAGTTAGTTGTGATCTGAGCAGTTAGAAGCAAGCGGTAGTTTTAATTCATGACTATATCTGCCGTAGAACATTTTCCTCTCTGTTTTTGCTCCTTTTATTCAAAGCCCTGGTGGAGATGAAATGTGATGTACAACGAACAGTGGCAAAATACAGTGGTTTTGACAAAGAGGACTCAAAAGAAAACGTGGATTGTTCGGGGTTGCTTCTTGGCTCTTTACCCTGCCCCCACCCACCCACATCTTTTTCCTTTTGGGCTTTTCGTGAATCCTATTGGATACTTCCTGTTCTGATCTTTCCTGTTTTGGGGCCCATCTTTGTCAATTGCAATGCTACTCAGTGCTTCTGATTTTTCTCTATCTTCTCTCTCGTCTAAGTTATGCCCAGGTCTGAGGGGTGCTCGTGAGTTTCTTACGAGAGCTGAATCCTTCGTGGGTAGAGTAGTTAGTGAAGAAAGACATGACGTCGTTGGGCCTGAAACACACTGTTCACTTAGGCAACCATTTAAAATCAACGAACATTTAGAAACATCATTTAAAGGCATCAGAATGCGAAAGTGAATGATGGAATGGTTTCCATTTCCAGGAACTGAAGTCTTTCAAGTGAATTAATGGGAAGCCAGCATGGGTGCCTGATTTCGACCTACTTCTTTGCTGAGAAACGCATTGAACTTCTAAGTAAATATTTGGGATCTGAAAAAGAGGAAAACCGAAAGTCAATGGCTTACTACTAGGGTTCTCAAACTAGAATCATTTAGGACCGAGCTATTGAACATCGGCTCTCAACCGATGTGTGAATCTGGATCTCTGGAATGCTTGGCTAGGTCTGGAGCTCAGACTTAGGGGGTTGTTTGTGACTCAGGTACTCTCTAGCTCAGATAATTTGCATTTTTGTCAAGTTTTCAGATGCTGCTGTACCAGGCACCTTAGCTGAACTGTGAAAGGCAAATTTTAAACGCTAAGGATTTCCAGGCTCATTCCAAACCCATTCAGCGGTACAACGACAGAAGCTTAGTTCCTAAATTCAACATGTCTAAGGCCAGGAACAAGTTGTTTTGTCTTTACAATGTATAGCTCCCAGAAGTTTCTTATGAGTTTGTAACACCACACGTTTCTGTAAGTTAATTGTAGGAATTCTACAGCGTTTAAGAATACTAAATACGTGACTTGCTAAACACTGTTAAAATTTCCTTCAAACTAATTTGGCTTAAGGAGCTTTTCGGATCAGTTCCTGCATACTTTTCAACTCCATGATATCAGAATTTAAAGTGGGGTCTTTCTGAACCCAACCTGAGCCCTCCTTGGGTACCCTTGGGTTTGCTTAACCCTTGTAGTTGCAACAAGTGAGCTGGGCATGCTCAGTGGGCAGGGTCGGGCTGGGAGGGGGTGCAAGCGGGAAGCCTGTGGCTCCGCAGCCAGGGCTCTCCGCCTCCCCCCACCTGTACGAGGCCGGGCCCTCAGCATCCCATCCTTGCTGACTGGGCTCGGTCTTCTCCGCGGGTCCCCGTGCTAACATTCAGGCCTGGGGTCCAGAGGCCTGGAGCTCACGCAGAACACTCTGGGGTATCCGGGCCGAGAGCTGCAGGCCGAGTCCCTAGGGTTCCCCGACTCCCAGACGCCTTTCTAGGCCCAGGGAAGCCTGGCGACCGGGAGGCGCGGAGGAGGGGACGCCGGATCTGAGGGCGCGCGACGCGTGATCAGGTAAGGCAACCCCGGCGGGGTAACGTCCTCCTCCCGGGCAGATGGCAGGAGTGGCCCGCGTGGGGAGAGACAGAAACCCGACACCCCGGCGGCTTCCCCGGCCTAGCTCAGCCCTCTCATCTTTCCTCCAGCTGGCGAAATGTGGCAGGGTATGGAGTCGCGCTCGGGCATGGCCAGCTCACGTCCCCGCGAGGCCCAGAGCGCGGGGTCTGCAGCCACCCTTCCCCACCGACTGCACTTCCGCGTTTTCCGGCCGGGCGGAGTAGCCCCGGCCGCGGTGTCACGGCGCAGGCGGTGGCTGAGTCGCCGGATCATCCTCCGGGGAGGCGGAGGCGCACGAGGGGAGGAGGAAGTGGCCGGGAGGGGCGTCGGCGGGCGGGTCGGATTACCGTGGCCCCGCCTGACCCGGTGACATCCCGGCGCGCTCGCCGCGAGCTCAGGGCCACTCTAGTCCTCGGTGAGGCCGACTCCGTTCTGGCTGGAGGATCCTGACTCCCCTGCTAGCCTACTCCTCCTCGTGCGTGACGACCGATCTCAGGTGTGTGGGTCCTGGAGACCTGATCCTCTCCCTTGGCTTCTAGGAGGAAGTGGTCCCTCTCAGAGTTGTGTGACTCTGTGGGGCTGCGGTGTGGCAGAGGTGGAGGTGGTGGTGGCGGGAAACTGGGGTGAGACTGAGAATTTGTCCCCACCAACGGAGGAGGAGCACAGTTCTCATTCAGGGTTAGGCAAGGCTGGAATACATTTGTGATACACTTTACCTAGCTGGAGGCAGGGCGTTCCCACATCAATGAAACTTCATGCAAACTTTCAACTTGTGAATGTGGCTTTTCTGGTGAGAAGGCTTGCTGTTTCCTTCTGAGGTGAGGCAGGGGGAAGACCCTTCTGCGAGGGGGAGGAGGCTTTCTTTGAGAAACTCAGTTGCCAGGGTGTGACTGGCCCAGGAGGAAATACAAAGTGTACACCGGCAGCAGCCTCCACTCTCCACAAAGCAACTGTGTCTTGCCAAAGAAAGTTTGCTGAGTGCTGCAGCTTTAGTAAGGCTTTTAGCAGGTGGTGATAGGGAAGATGTGCTCCTGAAACAGCGTTCCTCAAGCAACTCAAGTTCTCACAAAATCTCAGTGACAGGAACATCTAAGGGTCACAACAAATAAATCCCCCAGGAGGTTGCTACAGAAACAGCCAAAAGCTACATTTGTCAATTTGTACAAGTAGGTGAGAGAAGGAAGTTGGTAAATGAATGTCCTGTTTGCTTAAAACAAAACTTTGTATTTTGCATGTATTCCAAAGTTTGAGAATGTTGGAGTTTCTGGTTTTTTTTTTTTTTTTTTGAAGGTGGGAAGTGCTGGTGATGTCCACTGTGGGACCAGGGACTTCTTGGGAGCTATTGGTCAGCATATGAGGCCTGGATGGCATTGCCCAATGGATCGCATGTGCTGTCTCTGGGGCCTTAATGATGAGTGTGTTGAAACCTCCCCGTTTCTCATAGGGACATTTGTCAAACGACCATACTTCCTTTATTTTAGCATTGTAACCCTTCACCTCAGTGAATAAGGGTAAAGAGAATTTGGGATGAGAGACAAAATTGTTAGAACTCTGCTTTCTGGGAGCCTAAGTCACATAGTCACCTTATAAGTAAGTCATTCTGTGCAGCAGGGGAAAGCAGTTGCATGCTTCACTGTTAATGAGAAGGGCACAGTTAGCAGTTCTCAGTGGATGTCACACCCCGCTGCTGAGTCTTGTAACTAATGCCACTTATAGACAATCAAAAAAGATTTGATGGCCATTGTGGATAAATCATGTTGACTTACTGATGTAATTCTTACATTACCCTGTGTGGTCCTTTATGTCCCGTCCATAGCCAGGATGTGCGTTTTGACTGGGGTTTGGTGTGTCTTACACACTTTCGGATCTCTAGAACCTGGAGTGGTGGCTCCTTTGTAATAGGCTCCCACAAATACTTTCTCAAGCAGTGACTAAACTGGAACAATGTATCTGAGTCTAAGAAACAGAAGGCTTTGGCCTTAGGGAACTGTTCAAAGTTACTAAGTTTCATAGGCTAACTATGGGTAATGGCATGTATATAGCAGATCTACAGTCATATGCTTCAAGTCTAGCCTAGGTCCAAAGTTTGGACCAATATGGACTCCTAAAATGTTTTTGTCTTTAGTCTGTTTTAAGCCTATTTTCAGTGGTACTCTCTTCAACATCAACTTGTAACATTTTAGAGGCAAGAAACTTTAAAATGTTAGTGTCCTTCCTCCTATTTTTCTATTGAGAAAAGCAAATTTTGGGAAAAAATATATAGCTAGCCAGGTAACTTAGTTTTCATATGTCATGCAGCAGGAAGGCAAGTGGCAGCTGTGGTTTATTAGAAGAGGGAACAATTTCCAGATCATTATCTAATTTCTTTTCTTTATTTTTGGAACATGGTGATGTTTTCTGAAACTTGATTCGTTCTGCTCAATGCCTGGGCTCCAAAGGCTAGCCCAAGTGCAGAAGCAATACTTCAGAAAGCACTAGAAATTGCACAGGTGTTACATTTGGCTTCTTAAAAGTTTTATGCAGTAGTGTGCACTATTATCCAGTAATAAGTAGTAGATAAAGAAAAATTACTGTTAGCTTAGATTAATGTATGGCGTGTTTGTTTAGTGAAATAAAACATGCATTCAGGTGCTACGTGACATCAGTTCAATCGACTACATATGTAACTATGGCACTAGTTGCCTAGTGAGGTGGAAGCCATCTTAGTTTGTGCACATTCTGTGTTGTTTCTCAGAATGAGAGATCACCTAATGAGAAATTTCTCAGAGGTAATTTCTGACCCTATTTATAGATGACTGTTGATGGCTGAACTTGTTGGGGACAAGTTGATATTGAAGAGAGTACCACTGACAACAGGCTTAAAACAGACTAAAGACAAAAACATTTTAGGAGTCCATATTGGTCCAAACTTTGGACCTAGGCTAGACTTGAAGTCATGGAAATCCTCCTGCCTCAGCCTTTCAAATACCAGGATTATAAGCGTGTGTTATCATGCCTTGTTTTAAAGTAGGTTTTAAATGCCCATGAAAGCATTTGGATAATTCCACTACATCTTACTACTTTGAGAGAAGAAGAAAGTACACATGTAGTGTTATAGGAAGAGGAACTGTTATTGCTCTGGGTTATAAAGGATGTGCTTCATTGTGTTTATTGTGCCTTGGTTTTGAATTGTTGATATGATGGATAAGATAGATGTATGATTGATGAGTGATTACATTCAGCTTCTGTGGAGAAAGAAAAGTGCCAAGGTGGTTGTAAGCCAGGAAATGTCTAACAACTTTAGGATATATCTTTTCCTATATTCTAAAACCAGAGATATACCTCAGTCACCAGAGTGAAAGCAAGAACTGCTGACATAGCAGAGTACGGAGATACTTGCCTTTAATTCCAGGGCTTGAGACAGGAGCTCAATATATAGCCCTGGATGCCTGAAAGTAGCAATGTAGACCAGGTTGGCCTAGATTCAAGGTTGTACCCAGCCTTGTCTATATACCTACTTCCCTTTTTTTCTGTTAAGAATTTTGTTATGATTCTTCCAACATCAGATATGCTTTGTGCAGCAAAGTGTGATTTGTCGTTCTTATTGGTAAAGGCTTGGTTAGCTCATTAAAACTGAAGAGAAGGATTAGCTAGTAAATTTTAGCTCTTATTAATTAATCACTTATTGTTATATTTTGAAATAAGGAATACAGGAACTGGGTGCAGTGAAAAACACATCTAATGCCAGCATTGAGACCACTCATCCTAACAAAACAGAAGTGCCTATTCTCCCTGTTTTGATCCTGGAAGGTTTATGACTCTTGGGATTTCTGGTTTGAGTACACTTTTGTACATTCTTGAGATTACTAGTGAGTCAGTAGATAGCTTCTGGGATGGAAGCTTGGTGCCTGACGCTTCTCTGCTGAGATCAGAGTTGAAACTTCCGCTTCACCTTTGACCTCTAAAAAGAGAGAGAAGTTAGAGATAATCGTGACCGGCGGTGGTCTGATGATCCTGCTTCCGTAATGGGGCTCTCATAAAACCCTAAACCATGGGTTTGGAAAACCTGCGTTTCAGAATATTTGAAGGGTGGGAGGAGAGAGAGAAGGAAACTCTTGGCCCTGTTTCCTTGGTGAACCTTGCACTTCTTTATTTTATGTTTATCTATATTGTTTATATTATTTTCTCTTTTTTATTTATTTGGGATGAGTCTCTCTCTATTGTATCCTTGTGTGGCCTGGAACTCATGTAGATCAGGCTGGCTTGGAATTTACAGAGATCTGCCTGCCTCTGCTGGAATCAAAGGCATGCAACACCACACGCCTAGCTTGTTTTCATTCTTTATACTATCTTTACAATAGGCTTATAAAGGCATTTTCTGGACGTAGAGAGTTATCATAGCCTGTTACTAAGCTCGAAAAGGGTTGAGGATTCTAGGTTGGTAGACAGTTGGAGGAAGGGTAGGTAATCTGGGAAGCCAATTGTGTGCCCACTGTCTGAGTGCATTTGTGTGTGTGTGTGTGTGTGTGTGAGTTTGTAGAACTGAACTCTAAACCAATGCTATTTCAGGCAGTTAATCCTGATTTGAGTTAAATACAGAATTCTTAAAAAACAACAAATAAGAAAACTGGGCAGTGATTTTACACACCTTTAATCCCAGCACTTGGGAGGCAGAGGCAGCTGGGTCTCTGAATTCAAGGCCAGCCTGGTCTACAGAGTGAGATGCATGATAGCCAAGGCCACACAGAAACCCTATTTTGAAAAATCTGAAAACCAACTAGCCAACCAGCCAACCAAACAAAAAAGCCAAGACACCACAACAGAAAATTACGTGATTCTTGGTATTCTCATGGGACTGAAAGAGTGGTGTAGAAAAACCTATATATTTGGTGTCAGCAGTGCTTTGAGTAGAAGGACAGTTTTCTTGTTCATCTATAGTGACACAGTTTTACATTATTTGGAACATCTTTTAGTCATTCAGGCAAATTTGAATAGTAATGTACTTCTCAACACTGAGATGCTCTAACACTCTGGGTACATTTTGGGCAATGACTTTAGATGGTGATTCTTTTGGGGGACCCTTATCTTTGATTGCCCAGGTATGTAATTTTATTTTAATTGGTTGGGAAAGGAGACCTCAAAACCGTAACAGAGAAGCCAGTTATATAAGATTTATAGAAGCTGGTGCTGTCAGACCAGAGTGACTCTGTTAAGGCTTTGTGACAGTGGAGAGAGACTTGTGATTTACAACTGGAATTATTCCCTTGCGCATGTGTGCAGGTGGTTGCTAGGGCAATGTGGGCGTTTTAGCTGCTTCTGTACCCGTGAGGAGGGAAAGTCGTGTTCAATGTAAAGAACCTTGGAAACATTTGGTTAAGATTTTATGTTATATGTCAGTATAACCCAATAAGCTTAATGTATTTCAAAGTGACGAAAACAGTGGTTTAGAGTCCCAGGTTCTCAACAGTTCTTTTCCTTTCATCTAAACTGAATAAATAAAGGATGTTATGTCGCATTGTAATAAAGCCAGAGTGCCTTTGATCATGCCCGTGTTTGCCCCACCCTTCCTGGAGTTCTCCTGTCCTGTCCTGTGGCATCAAGTCTAAGTATTTGTCTTGGAGTTCAGGACAACTCCAGTTTGGTTTCTGGATTCGCCCTCTCTCACTGGGTTCTGTCTAGGTTGGAGTAGGTAGGGTTCTTTAAACCTACCTCATTTCTACAGCTGTCTCTTGCCAGTCAGCACTCTCCCTTCTGCTTCACTTTTGAAGATCCTCGACACTAGCTTCCAATTTCATCAAGCTTTTCTCCTTCCCCTCTCCTAGTAAGAAATATTGCTTTATTTCTTTCATTAATTTAAAATTTTATGTATGTATGTGTATGTATGTATGTATGTATGTATGTATGTATGTATGTATGCATGGTGTGTGTGTGTGTAGGGGGATAGAAATTATTTAATCCTGGCCTGGGGTTTCCACCCCCACCATTAGTTCCCAGATAAAAGACACGTGTAAGTTTTATGTTTATAATAAGCCTTAAATAGCATAAGAGCAAGTGCTCTTAACTGCTGAGCCTTCTTTCCAGCCTCCAAGTTCCTTGGATTCTAAGGGAACAGAAACTCAGTGACCATTTATGTAGGTGAGGTCGAAGATGACCCAGGAGAAGAGGTCAAAGCTGACAGAGGAGATGAGGTCAAAGTTGACCAAGGAAAAGCTTTTACTCGGGAACAAGCCTGGGGTTACGGAAGTGGGTTTCAACAGTTCCCCGCTCTGTCAAGTGAAGCAGCTAGACTTCAGGGATTTGAAGCCCACAGAAAACATAGAGTGGTTATTACTCTTGTCCTGTCCATGTGGAAGATGCTAGCTTTGCCCATGGTTCTGTTTACCTCCAGACCCTAGCCTGACACTTCCTCTTACTGTGTACTTGGCAGCGATTCTTTCTCTAGCCTTTTTGGATGTGCCTTTTCTGCTGGAGGAAGCTGTATGCCCTACACCTCCCTGTAGGTCTGTGCTCTTAGGGTTCATCTTAAACATCTTTTCACCCACCACCTTGAGACCCTTCCTTAACCCTCAGCCCCCATTAAGAGGTTTTTATTGGGCGACTGCTGGTTTCCAGGCACCGTGCCGAGCACTCTATCCCTTGTTTCACAGATCAGCTGTGAATCCTGTGGTATAAAGGATCGGGAGATCAGAGAAATTCAGCTACTCATTCAAAGCCACACAGCTTCTTTTTGGTTTGATAGAGACTTCTGGAAATCTTTGTGAAGAAAGATACGAAGAGAATTCTGTTTCTTCTGCTAATACCTCTTACCCCCACCTTTTTTGATTGTTTGTCTGTTTGTTTGAGTTTTGAGATAGAAATCTGGTCCAGGCTGGCTTTCATCTGTTTGTGGCACAAGCTAGACTTGAACTCTTGGCTCTCCTCTCTCAGTCTCCTGAGTGCTGAGATTCCAGGCATGCATAGGGCAGCTTCCCCAACCCCCTCTCTCCACCTGGTGACTCCATAGTTTTTTTTTCTTTTTTTTTTTTTTTTTTATATTTTTTTTTTTTTTTTTTAATTTGACTTTAGGAACCCATGGCATTGTTACAAACTTCTTAGGTCTGATAGATGTGTAAACAACCTGCACCTTAGTATCAACCTGTTTTCCACTCTTACATCTGGGCTCCTGACAGTGAGCACTGTCCTCTGTGTAAATCATGGGCACATAGATATTGGTTTGCTTTAACCAGAAACCCGCTTCTCTCGCTTGACTTTTACATCACAGAACCCTTCTCCATTTCTTTATTGTCTTAAGACACAGTCTCACTCTATGATTAGTGCTGGACTGGAATTTACCATTCTCTTGCCTATGAATTCATTTCTTGCTATAGTTTTCCCTTTTAGTATCATCTTCCTTTCAACCCAGTGCATTTCATAATTGTTAGTGGTTAGAGCAGACTAAACAGTTATTACAGAGAGATCTGAAAATAGACCCATGCTCAAGGACAAGTTCACTTCTTTCTCCGGTGTAGTCTTGGTTGTCGTATATGGCTTTCTTCCCTTGGTGCACACTCCATGGATCCTTCTGTTTACAATGCAGTCCTTCCTTCCAGCTTTGTTTTCAGCCTCATCCAGCTAGTGGAAAGTGAAGGGAAGAAGCAGTTCCACCTTCTCAACATCAAGTCTTGTAGTGAATGTGTCAGCATCGCTCACATTGGCTTGGCTGGAAATCTGAGGCAGAGTCTCTCTTGCCTTCAAGGAAGAATGCCAATGCCTTCTTAGCTAGGAGCCCAGGACCATGGGAATATAGATCTTCAAATGATAGCTTTTTCAAAGGGTCCTTCATCTTATACCAGGAAGACAGAGGTAGCATGTCAACTGTCAGGTACTCTGTCAACATCCAACTCTGAGTCGTCCACGTGCATACTTTCTTTTTCTATTAATTAATTAATTAGCTAATTAATTAATTAATTTTTCTTTGATGTGGTTCTCCCTATGTAGACTAGGATGACCTTGAAATCACAGAGATTTACTTACCCTGCCTCTGGAATGCTTGGATTAAAGGGATGTGCTCCCTGCAGTTACTCTGTGAAAATTATCCTTGTTCCCCTTTAATTTTTATTACTATTTTTGAAGATATTGGGAGTCATGGTGCATGCAGTTAATCTGGTACTCAGTAGGCAGAGACAGGCAGACCTATGTGAGTTTGAGGCTAGCCTGGTCTATGTAGTGAGTTTCAGGACAGCCAGGGCTACATACACAGTGAGACCCTGTCTCTAATAAAACAACAAAAAAGTGGTTTTATTATCTTTTTGTAAGACAGGGATTTGCTGAGTATCTCAGAACAAATTGTACTTTCTGAAAGGCCAGGGATTACGGACTTGTACAACCATGCAGGAGAGCTAATTTGCATTTAAAATATTTACAAGAAGGCTCCAACTTCCCAACACAAACCAGACCAAACTTAAACTGTGCTGTCAGCCCACACAAGCCTCTAGCTGCGAGCTCACTTCCTGCCTTTCAGCTGAGCTTTGTGAATCATGAAGTGTACCTTCATGATTTCTCTTGCTTCCTTGCCCTGCGTTATACTTTTTGAAGCACCCAAAATTCTAGGTCCAATTTCAGATAGTTATTTCCATCATATTTATTGAGGTCCCGACTGGCAAGCCAATGAGTTTTTACTTTTTATTTTTGAAATTTCTATACTTCGCTCAGTCTTTTCCTGTATGAAATTGAACTCACTGGGTTGCTGTGACAGCTTGCTTTCCTTTGGCGTCCTCCTAATGGCTGTCTGCAGGCTCCTTCCTGGGCTTTCTTCATCGCTCACTGGCTTTTCAATTGCTCACGTCACCTGATTTATTCTGAATTTGGGTGATGTTCAAATTAGCATCTCCGGCCACATCTCTGGGGGCCTGGAAGCTGACACCAGTGGCTACTCCCTCACTGATGTATGCTCTGAAGTCCATGGCAGGACCATCCTTTTTGTCTCTAGACTGTTCTCTGTTCACTAAGTAGTAGCAGGGCCTTTCTTTTCCTTACCACCTATATGGTCTATTCGTCAAATCTATCAGCCTAATGTATGCTGGACATTTCCCTACAAATTAGGACGATAGTGGTCTACAGATCACTCTCCACTCCTGTAGAATTTAGATTTTTAGCGGAGGAAAAAGGCATGATTGGTATTAAATGGTGAATGGGCATTTGAGATGACAAGAACTATATGATTATTGCAGGTTTGTCTGACTCGGGAGAGTATGTCTCAGAATCTGACATTTTCCTTGGGTCATGAAGGCCCAGAAGGAGCTATCTGTGCAAAGATGAGTATCAGAGCCTTACAGGCAGAGGGGTCAGGTGGCATCAAAATTCTAGGCGTAGTCAGGTGGCCTCACGTCTTTAATCCTAGCACTAGGGACGAAGATGTAGTTTACTGTCATCCTGGATAAAAAACAAGTTCCAGACCAGGCAGAACTACACAATGAGATCCTGTCTCAAACAAGCAAGCAGGCAGGCAAGCCAGCCAGCCAGCCAGCCAGCCAGCCAGCCAGCCAGCCAGCCAGCCAATGTGTGTGCCATCATGCCCAGCTCATAGATTGGCGCTGGAGAGATATCTCACAGATATCTCACTGATTGCTCTTCCAGAGGACCTGAGTTCAATTCACAGCACACACTTGGTGGCCCACAACCATCTGCAACTAGATTAGAGTGAAAACATCTTTAGGGTATCCATATGGAATTTTTCGTAACATTCAAGACAAACTTTGTGAAGTCTTCAAAGCCAGGCTCTATATGGCTTTTAATCCAAGTTACACTGCTTCAGTTGTATTCTAGGTGAATTCTATGCTGGTCATTAAAATGGTGTATTGTAGAATAGTGTCTGTCTCCCAGATGGGCATGATGGCTCATGCTGTCAATCTCAGAGCTTGGGAGCTAAAGCAAGGTGACTACTCTGAGTTTGAGGCCAGTTTGGACTACATAGTGAGTTCCAGGCCAGGTTGGAACCCAGGGGGAAACCTTGTTTCACTCAAAAAGACAAAAGGTCCTTTTGTCTCTTAATCTCTTCTTAGAGGAAAGCTTAACTTGAAGTTATTTAAGAGCTTAACTTTCATTGACAAGAGGGCACTTCTTATATACTAGGAAATGGTTAGACTTGAGCTGCTTCGGAGGAGTCATGGACTTTTATAATATATAATAGCTTTCTACTTGCTAAGAACCAATCGTGGGCAGTGGTGATTCTGTTGACAATGAATAGTATCAGGCTGCTCTGGCTGCTCAAAGGGGACAGGGATATGAGAAGTTCAGGTCGACAATGAAAAGAGAACGTCAGTTAAAGTTACAGAATTTAGTTGTTCAACTGAGACATTATCATGTGGACAACCATGGTGTTAAAGATGGAAAGAAAAGGACACATTTAGGAGATGCTTTTGAAATAGATTGGTGACTAAATTTGATAGTAGATTAAAAAGAATCAAAGTAAAGGGTTCATTTTTTACTCGAGCATCTAGGCCAATTACTGAGAAATGACTTTGGAGAGAATCGGGCTTGTTGGAAGACAGAAAGCATTCTGGTTTGGCTGCATTAAATTTGAGGTGCTTCTTAGACATTTTGTACAACTGAGTAAGTAAAAATTTGAGAGACTGAAAGGCATTTAGGCTGATCAGACAAGTTGGGAATTTTTGCACATTGTTTATATTTGATACTGCATGGGATTTCCTATAGAGCATGTCAAGGAAGACAGAACAAGTGATCAGTTGTTACGTAGATCTGCCTCTTGGCGGGAGGCGCCTGGGAGATTGTGATCTCTCTGAAGACAAGCCCAGAGTGGTTTTTTTTTTTTTTTTTTTTTAGAAAATGGTTTTGTGTCAATTACAAAGATTGCATTTGGTAAAGTAGTTCCTGTTTGATTCTGACTGACTGATAAGAGGGAGGTTCATTAAGCCCAGTTGATAGTGGAATGAGTTTCTAGAGATGACAGCTGGAGAGAGGGTCGGACAGTAGTGGGAATAAGATTGCTGCAGAGTAAGGAAGGGAGGATACTCGTTACAAATGGAGGGCTTGGTCTTTATCAGACACAGGATAGCTGGTTCTTATGGCAAGGTAGAGAGAGAAAGAATGCATATAGGGAAGATGGGGCAGAGATGGGGTGGGATGGTGTTGTCACTTTACTGCCTAGACTTTCCCTTAGATGATGATGCTGGAGTCAGGAGGGATGGACAGGGGTTTGAGGTGGACATGGTGGTGGTGGGATTTGGCCAATGAACATTACTCATTAGATATTTTTGGTTCATGAATTTAAGTTGAGCAGTTGTGGTTTTTGCTTTTTTCTGTTGTTGTTGTTGTTGTTGTTGTTTTCTCTCAAGTTCTTTAGTTATTTGGGTGAAGAAATTGAGTAGACAGATGAATGAGATGAATCAGTTTGAGGAGTTTAGGTAAAGAGGAAGAAGGGCACTTTCATGGGTGAGATTCCAATGATAAACATCAAGGTAAGCACTATGAGAACTGACTCCAACTAGAACAGCAGGTCTGTGAATGGCTTTGGAAGCCAGATTAAACTGTCATGTTGAAATTAAAAATACTAAACGAGAACATGAGCTGACACACACACACACACAGTGCTTTGAAGAAGAACCATGATACTTAAAACAGACACTATGGGAATGGGAGCCAGTGCCTGAGACTGAGTCAAAAGCTCAGCAGAAGTTGGGGCCTTGAGGGTTGGAGCCTCCAGGTAAATATAGACAGAGCTGAGTTTGGAAAGCAGCTAGGTGCTAATGTCATCAATGAATAAGCAGAAGATGCATGGGGGACTGCAGAGGAAGGATAATAGGTAAAATTTTTATGTTTAAATTGTACAGTATGCCGTTTTCTAAGGACAATAAGGCTGAAAGAAAACAGTAACAACCAAGTGTCATGTTTTGTTTGATTGGCACATTGACCTTTTTTTTTTCTTTTTGAGATTGTAATGTAATTACAACATTTCTTCCCCTGTCATCCTTCCAACCTTCCCATATACACTTCCCTAATCTTTGTGAAGTTTATGGCCTCTTTTTTTTTTTCCTTGTTATTGTATGCATATGTGCACACATATTCCTAAATATAAAGGAGGTAAAGTTTAATACTATGAACTTCAACTTTTTAGTTCTTTTTGACAGTGTGTTTTTATGTAAACCAGTCTGGCCTGGAACATAAGATTTCTTATTTCAGCCTTTTTTTGCGGGGGCGGGGGGTTGGTTTTTCGAGACAGGGTTTCTCAGTGTAGCCCTGGCTGTCCTGGAACTCACTCTGTAGACCAGGCTGGCCTCGAACTCAGAAATCCACCTGCCTCTGTTATTTCAGCCTTTTGAGCACTGAGATTATAGGTATGAGCTAGGTAAAAATATCAAGAGCCAACTTCGGTAGCCCATACTTGCCAATCTCAAAGCTAACCTGAGCTACATAGTAGATAGCAGGCCAGCTGAGGTTCCAAGAGATGCTATCTCAAGAACAACAACAGAGCAGAGTAAAAAGGGAAACATAGAGAAAACACTGGAAGGTGGATAAGAGAAAAGCTTCATCTATCTCCAGGTTGGGAGATTTTGGGTATATTGGCAAGGTTGTCACTAAAAGTACTTAACAACTCAAATGCAGTGTGAACACACCAGCCTCTTGTGAAGTGAGATTATTAACTTTGTAATCACTTCATTACAGAAAAAACCAGGAAGGGGGCTCATCAAAACTGGTTCAGGTATTTCAATACAGCTCTTCCTATTTTACTGATTAAAGATTAGACCCTGATGTAAGAATAAAACAACACACCATTGTTTGGATCTGGGAAAGGACGGCTTTTATGCTTCAAAATAGAAAACTTAAGGTTAATTCTTACTTCCATAATCCCAGAGTCTAGCCTGGAAACGGAACACTGAGAGAGGAGAACAATAGAGTTTTTGAAGGGGTAGATTCTGGGGTCCAGAGGGTGGAGTGAGGTTGGGAAATGAGGCATTATGCAGGTGTAGTTAGCACGAAGCTGCCTTCCAAATCCTCCTAGGAATGTGGCGAGGAGTCATATTGTGTACTGACTAGAATAGCCTTCATAACACAGTATGGAGCTAACCAATATGCTTCACTGGCCATAATTTGTCTACTGGGCAAAGTTCAAATTCCTTTGAATTCATAGGAATCATATGAGATATTTAATAACACCCCACCTTGCTTATTTTTCTTTCTCCTCTCCTTCTCGGTTATGATTGCTTTGTTACTCAAGAGTCATGCCTAGATGGCCACCCTGAACTTCTACCTCATTCTAATCTTGCTTACCTTTGAGGAAGGGCTATTACCTAGCCAGAAGTCCTTCTTCAGGTAGGCTGACCAAACTTGGCTAGAGTAAGACAGCTGCGAGAGACAACAGCCTCCAGCTTTATTATAATGCCACCTGTGTTGTAAATGACACATTCTCCTGTACCTGACAGTCACCACTGTCATGGTGGTCACTGGATGTTGCATAAAAAAGAGTAAAAGTAGATGCCCTTACTAATAATTTTCTACCCATCCCTAGGGAGATACTAGGCCTTCCCTTTACTAGGCTGTTCCCTTCCTCTGCCTTGTCCACCATAACTAAGAGCCATACCCTTGCAGGGTTGAGGACTTGCTTGGTGTTTCTCTCTCACAGCTGTTCTTGACCAACAATACAAGTTTCCAGTTAATATTCAGTCTTGTTACTGGTCCTACAGTTCCCAGAGAAGAATAGGACCTGTGCTGTGGGCAATATCTAGCAAGGTTACTGGTCTCTGCTTTTGCACCACAGGGGCACTGATTCCCTCAGGAAGCACTATGTTCACCTTAGCACCTTTTCTCACAGTCATTTGGACTCTGAACCTTCATCAGTAGTTACTATCGCTTTCCCTACGGCTGCCCTTATGATCTTCCTTGCCTCATCTCCCTCAGGGACAAAGGGTCCTTTAGCCTTTGATCTAAACCTTATCCATACACATTTATTTTATTTATTGTTAATTAATTAAATTTTTTTGACACAGGGTCCCATTATGTAGCCATGGCTGACCCGGAACTTGTTCTGTAGACCAGGCTGGCCTTGAACTCACAGAGATCTGCCTGCCTCTGCCTCCTTAGTACTGGCATTAAAGGCATGTGCTACTATTTGTTTTAGAAACTCTTTTTCTGAACTATGATTTCCTTCAAGGCAGAATCCACAAATTAGTCACAGGTTTAATACATGAAAATGTAATGCTTATTAACTTTACATATTGCCTTTCTTTTGTGTGGTCTAAGTCGTGTTATGTATACTTTTGGGTTATCTTTTCTTTTATATTTTTTCATACAGTATCTCATAGTTCAGGCTAGCTTTGAATTTATTTTGTAGCCAACGATGCCCTTAACTACTGAGTTTATTGTCTTCATTTCCTAAGTGCCTACACTCTCAAGATTTTGCATGGACTCCTGTTTTTAGCCCCCCTCCCCTTTACTGGTGAAAGAGAATCTGTTGAAAGCATGAATGCAGAAAATATTTGGTGTCTGTGTGACCAAGGTGATTAAAATGGAAAGCTAACAATCTGAGTTACGCCTCATTCACCATTGTCGTGCTTTGGGCTGAGCTGTAATCATTAGCTTTTTTAGTTATATAGCCTAATTGAAGGCAAATGAGGTTTTCTGGTGTGCTTAAGTATAATTGGTCGGCCTTTTTCCACTGTTCACCTGATTATGCCGATGGTATGTAGAACTCTCTGAAGACTTGCTTCAAAGTCCAGTTCCTTTAAAGTCTCTTCAGATGTCAGTTTCCTTGTCCCACATGAATTAATAATTACTTCTCTTCTGTATTACCAAGGTTTGAGATAGTGTAAATCAGATACCAGCAGCATGAACGTTATGAGTCACCGTGATGTGTAAGAGCACCAGTGAGTCACTCCACAGCACCAGTGAATGGGAGTGGTGGAAGGGGAGCACGGTGGGGGCTGGCAGGTTTGGAAGTCCAGGATGAATGACAGGGATGCTGTGATGGGTAACTGGCTGGTGGGACCACTGGCCTGAAGTTGGCATGCTCTGAGTGACTCAACAAGGAAGACCCGTTTTGACACTTGGGGGTCACAGATTATTCTCAGGTAATTCCTGCAAGAATAATTAATTGTGTTGTGTATCTTTGTGTAGTGAGACCAGCATATCATTCTTTTTTATTATTGGGTATTTTGTTTATTTGCATGTCAAATGTTATCCTCCTTCCTGGTTTTCCCTCTGCAAACCCCCTCTCCCCTCCCCTCTCCTCTCTCTCCTCTTCTTCTCCTCTGCTTCTATGAGGGTGCTCCCCACCCACTCATCCATTCCTATCTCACCACCTTAGTATTCCCCTATACTGGGGCTTCAAGCCTTTACAGGACTAAGGGCCTCCTCTCCCACTGATGCCTGATAGGCAAACCTCTGCTACATATACAGCTGGAGCTTGCATATTTCTTAATGCACTGCATTGTTAAGAAATACCCTGATCTTTTTAGAAAGATTAACTTACAAAGTTAACTGTTTTGATAGATTTTTGGTTTTATATTAGTAGTTTTTTTCCAGGGGAGGTGGAGTCCAGATCTGTGATCTAGCCAAAAGCAACTTCCCAGTTTCTCTGAAATAAATACCCCCCAAAAGGCTATGTTATTCCAAAGAGAGGACAAAAACCTACACTTGGGCACAGTTGTCCTGGTGGATTAACCCTAGAGGGTTAATTCAGGACACAAACCTTTGATCAGGATGCTTACAGGGGAATGCTTTCAGTTCATGCCCACTAACAGTGTTGAAGGTACAGCCACTGGACTTCACGTGATTGCAGCCTGACCTGAGGGAAAGTCAGCTCCCTCCCTTTGACTTCTGCAACCACCAACCTGTGGCCCAGATCTGCAGTAAGTGCTGGGCTTTGTACAGATTTCTGATAGGCCACTCCACAAATAACAGTATCTCTTCTGTTTGACAGAGTGTTTATTTTGGAAGGCGATGTTAGAGGAAAGCTAGAGGAGGCCTACTACTGTTTTACCAGTGAATTGACAGGATTTATTTATGAGTGATAAGAATACCTGGAGTAGTGCAGGTGCTGTGTAGGCCAAAAGCAGGGTTGCATCTCCACAAAGGCAGGCCATTGTTTCCATCTTTACTTATAGTCTTGCATGGTGGCCACATCTGCACTGTGGTCATGCAGAATGTTAGTGAGAGCTTATAGGTCTTAGATATCACAGTGGCAGTTGGCAGGTATGTTTCATGCTGTATCTTTTGATGCAGGTGAGACTTGATAGTTGGAGAGCTGACTAACTAAATTCACTGTCACACAGCTTGTGTCTGAACTGAGCCGAAGAGCTGCTGGTGTCTTACGTGTGGTACAGATTCTCCCACAATGGATGTTGCACTGAACTTGACAGTGGTGTCAGTTGGATATTCCATATCACCCTGAACATGCCTAGTCAAGTGTGACTGTGCTAAGGACAGCACATGTGACTAGCAGGAACCTGGATGTACCCTGAGAAGGGACCGCATCCTGCAAATAAGTAGTAAATTGTTGCTGGCAGGGGAGAAAGTAAGGTTGAGTTTATCCTAGGAGAGGCTGTGCTTTCTCTGTGAGCTTCTTTTATGGCCTAGTACAGTTCAAGAACCCCTGTGTGAGTGGCCCACCTAAGAGATTCTAGACTTTGGTAGTCTGGAGTCTTCAGCACAGTAGTAGAAAGGTAGAAGGCAAGAACCAACCCCTGAAGGTTGTCCTCTAACCTTGGAGTGTATGCTGTTGATTATGTGGCTATACTTATGTACACATCTCTCTGTCTCTGTATCTCTCTGTCTCTGTCTCTCTGTCTCTCTCTCTCTCATACACACAGAGATTGAAAAATGCAGAGATAGTTTTGGTTCAAGTTAACTGAAGGAAAAAAAAGAAAAGAAATAAAAAGGAGTGGAAAGGACATGACTGGTCCTAGGTGTGGTGGAGGAGAAAGTTTGTCATAGGTATGTGGGAGAGCATAGCTAGAGGCAGGGACATCTGGGAGAGTCCAGAGTGAACATGACCCTGAACCATGTAGGGACAAAGGGTGGAGGAAGAGGAGAAGAAGGGAGAGAGGACCAAGTAGAGCAGTCAGGAGGCCAAAAAAGGGCAGATAGAGAAGGTAACCAAAATATTTGGATTAAAGTGGGAAGAGCATCTGGGGAAGGGCAACCCAGTCCCTGGGCTGGAAAGTTCAGGGTATAGGATGCTGAGGAGATGCTGGGAGAACCTGGAGGCCAGCTTTGCTTTGGTATGTTGAATAGGCACCTCAGCTGCTTGTCCTGAGTTTGAAACTTAAGCTTAACTAGTTTAAATAGTTACTGTATCAGATGCTTAAGGGGAATTGATCTTAGGGTGGATATTCTATGTTCCTCAGAATAAGGTAGACACTTCTGTAGTGTTTTCTAGTTCTTGCTCCAAGACTCCTAATAAACTTCAAAGGCAAAGCCTATTTCTCCTTTGTCTGTGTGGTTCTTTACTCATCTTTATTAAAGACAAGAATGATTGTATAACAGGAAAATCACCCAAGCAATGGTCAGATGACATGGGATTTGGTCAGATGCCAGCTGTCCATTTGCAGGGTTCTCTTAGAGAACTTTCCTTATTACAGGAATAACATGCAATTGTTATACAGATATTAAAAACTATGTATTCAATGACTCAACCCTACTAGTTTCAAATTGGGGGGAGAGTACTCCTCGAGTCTTCATGTTATCATCTGCACATATGCTTACATAGAAGTTTGTATGCACATACACTTTTTAAATTTTTTGAGTCAAGGTCTTGGAAAGTAACCAATTTATTATATAGACTAGATTGACCTAGTATTTTCAGCAATCCTCCTGACTCTGCCTTCTGAGTGCTGGGATTATAGGCATGTTCCAGCAATATTGAGTCGGGTCACTGTTTTATGTGCTTTTCTACATTCTCATTACAGTGTCTCTATCCTTAATTCTAACAATCTATAGGAAATCAAAACACTGACTGGCTAGATACCTGGCCAGGAAGGTTATCTTCATCTCTCACTATCACGAGAGTAACACAAACCTCCCAGTACACCTAGCTTTTACATGTGTGCTTGGGATCCAAACTCCAGGTGGCTTTTTTGTTTGTTTTTGTTTTTCCAGGCAGGGTTTCTCTGTGTAGCTACAGCTGTCCTTGAGCTCACTCTGTAGACCAGGCTGGCCTCAAACTCAGAGATCTGCCTGCCTCTGCCTCCTGAATGCTGGGATTAAAGGTGTGCATCACCCCACCTAACCGAATTCCTGGTTATTATGTTTAATACGTAGGTACATTCATTGCTCCACTTTTTATTCAAAGACATTAAGGTCCAGAGAAGTCAGGTATCTTTTTTTCTGGCTGAGGCCGACATAAACTGGGGTGAACACCTCAGGTCACAGTCTCTGTGGAAGCACTCAGCTGCCTCAGAACATAACAAAGCATGTTGTTGGCAGCTGCCAAGGTAATGGCTTCGGAAGTAAGCAGAAGTGCACTGGGTGAGGTCAGGCCTGAAGGTCACCTCATTGATATTGGAACCTGGCGTTTTGACAAGAGTCCTATTAGAAATGCCATTTTACAAGTCACTTGCCTCCTGCCTGCGTCTTGGTAAGCTCTGGGCTCAAGCTCTGGGCTAAATCTTTTGGACTGGCTTTGATTCTTTCAGCATTCTCTTAGAGTTCCTGGCTGAGGAGAGGCTGTTGAGTCTGAATTGCTAACGTGCTCTGCTGAGTTCCATCCACCCTGTGATTTGATTGACAACAGTGTTAGTCTAGTCCACTGGGGTCTGAAGAATTGCATCTGCTCAGTCAAGAATGTTTCCTGAGCTGGAATTGAAATGCAGGGCCTTTTAGCTTCCAGTGTGACAACAACGCTCAGTCAATTGACTTTTACTCTTCAGTCTCCAATAGGGGGGAAATTATGAAATAAAATGGGGAGAGGCTAGGAATCCTCGTGCAGATTCAAACCCATAAAAATGAGTCTATAATTAATCATATGCAGTCTCTCCTCCCTATTACATGTGCACTTAACTGGGTCACTCTGCTTCACACAGCAGGTTAGCAAATGGTGGTTTCCTGATCCCTTACCTTATGGAGATATGACCCAATATTCTTTTGCAATACATGTTCAAAATCAGTTTAAGTAGTGTGTGTGTGTGTGAATGGGAGGGTAACCTGCAAACAACCCCAGCCCCAGGGGGACTAGATATGAAGATACCTTCCTCTGTGGGTATTGGAGAGGTTTGTTCAGCCAGTCTGTTCTTTCTACTTGCCTGTCATAGAGAATAAGAGGGAGCTGTCTTTCAAGTATGTGTGTTCAATAGGTATTTGTATTCAAGATGATCCCGGAAGTGTGGATTTTCCTATTGTAGATACTATTTTTGATAGCGGTTTGTGTATTTCACTTTCTTTCTCGGGGAGGTTCTTCATTCTTTGTTTCTCTATCTCCTTCTGCTTCTTTTCCATGCATTTCATGTATTGATAAAGATGGCTATGTCACGTTTCAAACAAAACAAAACAAAACAAAACAAAACAAAACAAAACAAAACAAAACAAAACTGGTTTTTACGTGCTGCCCATGCTCTCTGCCCTCCCTTATTCCCTGGGTTTCAAATACAAGATTTCTCCTGGTAGGCAAATGCTCTAACACTGATCTGTACACCACAGACAATTCTTTCTTTTGAAATACAAATTTCCTGAGACCACTGTACGCCTAAAGCCCTCCATTGACTTCCTGTCTCCGTACTGTCAGAATGAAAGCCTTGCTAGGAGAAGGTCATGTGTGACTTGGCACCTGTCTCTCGTTCTGACCTCAGCTGGAACCAACTGCAGGCGCCACTTGATGCAGTCACAGTGGCCTTTTGGCATACCAAAGACAAGGAGCCTGTACAGGCTTCGTATCTTTGTCTGTTGGGCTCTTGCAAAAGCCTTTCCCTCAGGAGCTGTATGCTGACCTCTCCTCAAGAGAGCTCCCCACATCACACTCATGAACACTATCCAAATTCGATTCCGTCACCACTCCCCCACCCCCACCCCCCCCCCCCCCGCACCCAGTTACTCTAAACTGTTATTCATTTTATTTATTGTTTCGTAGCCCTTGTTTTTTTTTTTATTTTTCAATACCTAATTTTAAAAGGTTCTTACTTTTATAGAACACTCCTAATCCATGACAGCAGAGGGGTCCTCTGTCCTCAGAGCTGTGCTAGACATCTAGCAGGCTGCACACGTTTAGTGGCCCTCCATCTACGTTCTTCCCTTGGCAAGATGATTCAGGGATGTTTTTCTGAATATTTGTTGGAATTCTTGCTTTGGGTATGTTTTTTCGAAACAGGGTTTCCTCTGTGTAGCCCTGGCTGTCCTGGAACTCAGTCTGTAGACCAGGCTAGCCTCGAACTCAGAAATCCACCTGCCTCTGCCTCCCAAGTGCTGGGATTAAAGGCATGCGCCACCACCGCCCGGCTTATTTTACTACTACTACTACTACTTCTTCTTCTTCTTCTTTTTTTTTTTTTTTGCTTTGGTTATATTTTAAGAGCTTATGATTTTTGTTTTCCTGTGGTAATGTATGTGTGGTGTATGTTTGGGTTTTAAACTATAGCAATAACAAAAATAGAGCTCACATTATGAAATTGGATTTACTTTATCCTAGAGGCACGTGAATATACTGAAAAAGACTTGAGAGTGTCAATATACTGTACGGATGGGGAATTTAGTTATAAATTATGTTGAACGTATACTGGTTACGTATGTATATATAGCCTTGTTTTGTAAGAAAGTGTCAATTATACATAATCCTATTTTAATGATGCAGGGTACAAATGTAGGTATATTTGTGCCATTTGGCAAAAATGTTTGCTAGAAGTAGGGTGACTCTTCTTTACTTTGCAATACAAAGGAATATGTTGATTCCAATTAGCTGAGGTGATACTCATATATGTTTAGAAGACAGAGAGCTTCACATTTTCTATCCAAACAAGTTAAAAAATAGACTTCTTTAAATCTGAGTATAGAAAGATGTTCCAGTTGTTTCTAGAGCAGAAAGAGAGGTTTAGTATGCAGGTGAGAGTGTAAAAGCTGAGTTGTGTGCATGCATACTGTGTGTGTATGTCTGTGTGGTTTGAAGTAATCTTGTGTGCGAGTGGTGTTCTGGCTAGGGTTATTGTTGCTGTGATAAAACACCATGATCAAAAGCAACTTGGTGAGAAAAGAATTTACTTGGCTTACACTTCCACATCATAATCCATCACTGAGGAAGTCAGAGCTGGAGGCAAGAGCTGACACAGAGGCCATGGAGGGGTACTGTTTACTGGCTTGCTCGGCCTGCTTTTTTATAGAACCCAGGGCCATGAGCCCAGTGGTGGCAGCGTCCAAAATGGGCTGAGTCCTTTCCCAGCAATCACTGATTTAAAAAGCCTGTTCTACAGGCTTGCCGATGGCACAATCTTATGGAGGCATTTTATCAAGTGAGGATCCCTCCTCTCCGATGACTATGTCAAGTTGACATGAAGTTGACTAGCATGTGTGTTGTGTGCATGTTTGTTTGTATGTTTGTATGAGTACAGTGTGTGTGTGTGTGTTAGAGAGAGGGGGGGGAGCGCATGTGTGTATAAACATGCATGTACATGGCCAGAGATTGATGTCTGGAGTCTTCTTCAATTTACCTCCACCTTATACATATTGAGTCAGATTTCTTACTTGAACCCAGAGCTTGCCGAATTGATTAAACTAGCTTATCTGTTCAGCTTGTGCCTGAGATCCCATGTCTCCTCCTTTCAGGTGCTGGGATTACTGATGGGCTGCCATGCTTGCTCAGCATTTACATGGGAGCTGGGGATCCAAACTGACCCTCACACTTGCATGTGAGGCACCTTCCTCACTAAGCCCTCTGCCCAGGCCTACGCTTTTATTTTGTATTTTCTGAGATGATTTGTGTAGCTCAAGTCAAATCTGTACTCCTATCTCTGCCTTCAAATTGTATAAAGCTGCAACTCATCGCTGAGGTATTTATTTTCATTTTTATGTATTTTTAGACAGAGTCTCACTATGTAACTATAGATGGCTTAGAACTCACTATGTAGACCAGGCTGACCTTGAATTTACAAAGTTCTCCATGTCTCTGCCTCTCATCCAAATGCTGGGATCAAAAGTGTGGGTCACCACACCCTAGGTTTTAGATTTTTGAGACAGAGTCTCTCTCAGCCAGGAGGATTTGGAACCTCTGTGTAGGATGGCCTTGATTTAGGATCCTCAGGATTTCGCTTCCCCAGTGACTGATATTCCCCATTATGCATACCTTGAAATTCTTTGTGTTTGTAAGAACTCTGGGTAGTTTGCTGTATCCATATTGCATACATCAAAATTCACAAGTTATCTAACCTACAAGATGAGAAGAGACAGGGAGAAATGAAATGCCCATGAGTGTTAAAGCCAGAGGATGGAAGTCCAAGTGTTAAGATGCTGCGTAGCCTCTTTTCAGTGTTTGCAGCTATTCATTTGTTTTTGGAACACAGTTTTACATAATTTGACTCTCGGTTTCTAACCATGGCGATAAGTTGGAAGTACTTAGAGAGCTTAGAGTTTATACAAATTATCATCAGCCTGAAAGTTTGGAAGAAATAGAGAAAAACTTTACAATGCAGATAAAGGAAAAATTGAGATGAGATGTTTGGGCTGACTAAGGAAGAAATGAAGGCATTGAGACTATTGTGTTTGCTACTGTATGTACAGCACTTAGCAAAGGGAAAGAAAAGCCAATCAGGAGTTCATAGCCAGCTATCACTATATAATTCATTCAGGTTACCAAGTCTGTGTGACAGCCTGCCTCCAAAATTAGGACAAACTAAAAGACCATACATACCTGAGTTTGTATTATAACTAGCAATAGCACAATATTTTCAAATCTACTTTTTATACTGTAGAAAGCTAAACTGTTTAAGTACAGATCTACTCCACCACTACTGCAAATACTTCCATTAGAGAGCTTAACATTTATACAAATTATCATCAGCCCGATAGTTTGGAAGAAATAGAGAAAAACTTTACAATGCAGATAAAGGAAATATTGAGATGGGATGCTTGGGCTGACTAAGGAAGAAATGAAGGCATTGAGAGTATTGTGTTTGCTACTGGGTGCTGGAGGTTGAACTCAGGTCCTCTGAAAGAAAAGTATGTGCTTAATGTGTGTGTGTGTGTGTGTGTGTGTGTGTGTGCGCACGCACATTTATTTGTGTGTAGGTCAGAGGACAGCTTTCAGGAGTTGGCTCTCTCCTTACACCTTGTGGGTCCTGGAGATTGGATTCAGGTTCTCAGTCTTGGAGGCAAGTGCCTTTTCCCACTGGGCCATCTTATTAAGCTCCTCTTCCCCCTTTAAATAAAAAAGATAGCTTAAGAACATTGAGCAGAATGCTTTATGTTTTCTGTTTATGGGATGCAAGTTTTGACTGCCTCCGTTGTTAACTGTGCCATGTTGGTACCAATGAATATATCTCAGCTCCTGGTGACTAGACTTGCTTATAAGTCTATACTTATGCTTTCCATTTAAGGTGTGTGCCCAACCTCATAAGAGAGAAATTAAAAAAAAAATCAGAAGATTAAGAAGGATGCTGCCTGACGGTGGAGTGGGGTGAATAAGATCTTATGATCAAGTCTGTTTCGGCCAAGGTTTTTTTTTTTTTTTTAAGACATTGTCTTGTCATGTAGCCTAGGCTAGCCTTTGAACTTATTGCCATTCTTCTAGTTCAGCATGCTTACTCGTAGGCATGAGGACTGCACCTGTCTGTAGGTCGGATGACTGAGATGGAAGCAACAACATTGGTCACAGTTTTTGCTTAGATGAAAGGAAATTGAATATTTTGGGGGGCAAGGGTGAAGGGACTGGACAGTGCTCTACTGTTACACATACCCTTGAATAGGATCACTGCGAGCGGACATTTTATTTCAACCTCTCTTGTTTTCTGAAAGCTGTTTCCTTGAGGGCCAGACATGTTTAGGGAATTTGATCACTTTACCAAAACCAATACGGTCCGGGATTATTGTGGCTAGTTCATTTCAGGTTTTCTACACACGTTCACTGTGTGTGCAGCTTAAACATCCACATATACATATGGATTGTTGGGTGTGTGGAGGAGTGAGTTGAAATGTAGAATTCAACAGGCTGGGGGTGAAAAGGAACACAGGTATACCATGTGGCGAGCTCTGTTCTCTGGGATCATCTTTATCACGAGGCAGCAGACTGCCTGAATCTCCATGCCAGCATACTTCCTGGCCACAGAATTATTTTTAATTCAGTTCTTCTTCAGGACTTAATCCGGAAGTATTTGCAGTAGTGGTGGAGCAGATCTGTACATGTTTAGCTTTCTACTGTATAAAAAGTAGATTTGAAAATATTGTGCTATTGCTAATTATAATACAAACTCAGGTATGGTCTTTTAGTTTGTCCTAATTTTGGAGGAAGGCTGTCACATAGACTCGGTGACCTGAATGAATTATATAGTGATAGCTGGCTATGAACTCCTGACTGTCCTTTCTCTCCTTTTGCTAAGTGCTGGGATTACAAGTATGTACTGCCATGCCTGGTTTGGATCTTATGAGACAGGGTCTCACTATGACATGCTGGCTTGCCTAAAACTGTGTAGATCGGGTTGGCCTCAAAACCAGTGCTTACCTTCCTCTCAGCCACAGCCTAGAATTCCATCCCCTGGAACCCGAGGGTGCATTATGTCCTCACTTCTCCTCGGATCTTTCTTTTATCTTGTGTTACCAGGAGGATGCTTTGCTTACTGAATTCTGAAAGCCTCCAGGTTTTATTGTTCCCTGCTGTCATGTTCAGTGTGTGTGTGTTCTTTATAATCATACACACACACACACACACACACACACACACACACACACACACACACA
>NW_021604636.1:9748853-9784706 GCF_004785775.1 Grammomys surdaster | reverse complement strand
ACACACACACACACACACACACACACACACACACACACACACACACACACATTCTTTTGAGGGTGTCTGAAGGACTGGCATCTGTTACTGTTTTCTCATAACGTGATCGGTTCACATCTTTCTGGTAGAGTCATACTGTAGGAAGAACACTTGCGTCCGTTTTCCAGCCAGTCTTGTTGTGCTTTGGTTACCACTTGATTGTGTCAGCCCTTGTCAGTGTGTTCTGTGTCTGAACCACAACGTACTTCTACCTGGGCAGTTGGAATAATAAAGAGCTTGTTACAACCTGCCCAAACCTGAGTTTGCTGATGCTTCCCCATAACCTCATCACTGGAGAGGAAAAGGCAGGAGATCAGAAGTTTAAGGCTAGCCTGCGCTACAGGAGACTGCATCAGAAAACTTCAAGCAATAATGAACCCCAAACCAAAAAAACAAAACAAAACAAAACAAAACAAAACAAAACAAAACAAAACAAAACAAAATGCCTCACTAGTTCAAAAAACCCAGAAATCTGGCCCTTGTAGTTTTAGCATGAGTTTTAGCGTGGGTAAGTGGAAGAAAAAGTGATTTGAGTTCACTTTGTCGTCTTCCGCTGTGCTGTGGATTGCTGTCAGTCTCTAAATTCTGGAAAGACTGGGCAGGATTTCCTCTGAGCAAGTGCAGAATTTTAATTTTGTAAAATTCACATACCTTTCTTTTAAAAGTCACTGGATTAATTTGTGGTTGGACACATGGGTTGGGCCTCTCATGGGTGTGACAGTGTGATGTGACTCAGTGGGAAGAGGGGGTGGCTTTCTGTGCTCCGCTGCAGACAGAGAGTGAAGTATGGGGGTGGGGGGCGCTTTGTGCTGCCTTTGGGACCACTTCTATGTGTAGTTTGTAAACGGTTAGTAAGATAGCTCGTGCTAGCTAACTCTAAGTTATGCCCCAGGATCGTATTTTGCATCTGAAACACATTGTGCATCTGGGCTTTTCAGTGTAGGTAATCAGAAGAGTGTGGAACACTTCGATACCTTGCTGTAGAGCCTGGCCCCCAAAACTGCAAGGCTGGTGGTTGAATTCCTCTTCTTCCTAGACAAGAGCTCCACTTCTGAGTTCCATCCTCAGCCCTTTGAAGGTCTTGCTATTCATCTCAGGCTGGCCTCTTCCTGGTCCTGGGATGACAGACATGCACCACCATGCCCAGCTGAGAGTGCTCTGTGTACTGTGCTTTCCCTCACACTGATCACAAGGGTAAGCGATGCTCATTCCTATGCTGGCACACCAGTCAAAATCTTGAGAAGTTCCTGTTTTCCTGCAGTTTGTGGAGATTAAAAGTTCATTATAGGTCATTGGGATTGCTCCTAAGAGGTCAGAAAGATAGGGAAGTTTGTCTCCAGGTTGGAGGTGTCTCTCACAGTGAGAGATGGTTATGAATGCATGAGATCTCAAGTTACCTTTACATCTTGACGAGTGCTGACAGAGATTAGCTGTAGATCTGGAGTGGACTGTAAAGTTAAGTACTGTAGGCAGAGAATTCAGGGGCCAGGATGGAAATAGTCTTTCGAGCATAATAAGTATACTTCTGGTTGTCCTTCTATATTTTTTTGTCTTAATATTTGTTTTATTATTGTGTTCATATGCCTTTTGTGCTCACAGACCATGGCAAAGGTGTGGAGACGAGAGGGTGGTTTTCTCCATCTTGGGGATCTGGTGGCCTGAACTCAGGTGGTCAGGCTTGTGTGGCAAGCCCTTTCTCCACTGACGGTTCTTGTTGGCCTTTTCATATTTTTCACTTGATGGTTGTTTCTTACTCTTAAAGGTAGATGTTTGACTAAGTTATTCAAATACATGATTTAGCTGGCAGGGTGGCCTTGGCTGTGAGTTGGAGGAGACAGGTTGGGAACACTCCAGGACTGTGTTTGAGATGTATGTTGATCTGAGCTATCTATAGTGGCTGTCCTTGAGGGACAGCCAAGGGTTTGGTTGGACCAGTTAAGCTCAGGCCGTCACCTGCAGACCTTGAGAAGTGGCAGCTGTAGTTGGTATCTGTGGGCACTCAAAGAGCAGCTGCGATGGTCATTTCTATGCTGATGTTTCCTAAGCCTACCCCTGTGGCTGATTACTTTGAAGGCCCTTTTTTATAAGTTTGAGATGGATATGTGACTAACTCTCTTGTTTTCTTCAAATAAATATTGTACTAAGATTTGAAATTTTCTCAGTTCCAAACCGGTCTCCTTCCTTCCTTCATCCGGTTTGTCTGTCTGGGTCAGAACACTGTACCAATGGGGGCCAATCCCCGGCTCCCAGGATCCCTCACTTTAGCATGCTGTCCTCTGCCCACTTCCTCCTGTCATCGTTGGTCAGTTCTCTTTGGTCACCTTTCTCAAGGTTGTCTTAAACCCAGCTCATTCAGTCTACATGGGGTCAACTTCATTGTCGTCCAGTTGGCCTCTTTATTCTCATAACCTTCTGCACAAAATCCTACTGTAAAGGGAGACATACCTCTTGAGCAGATGTGTGTGTGTGAGTGAGGGCCATTTTGTTTAGGCTTGGCCAGCTGAGCTAGACTTCTTGGAAGAATTAGAGTCAGGGTGTGCCAACATGGAAGCCAGTCCCAAATCACTGTGCGTGTGATTTAATTAACAGTTCAGAAAGCATGGACATTGAGCAGTGTGATATGCTAGTTAATTTTGTGGTTGTATAACTTTCTTTCTATTTCTTTGTTTTTATTTTATTTTATTTATTTACTTTTTAGAGCACCTCCTCTGTTCCGGTGAAGCAGAATCCTAGCATAGGTCTTTGAGATGAGTCCCTTGGGTGTGAAAGGATTTCAGAACAATTCAGAGTAGAACGCAATTACCTTATTCAAAGGATATGACAAGTTTATTGACTAAATAAAGTTTAGAAATTAAGTAAATTTAAAATTTGGAAAAAATGTGAGCTGATTTACCTTTAAAATTTTTTCTTCAAAATGAAAAAGAAATATTTTTATTTTAAGTGTATGAGTATTTTAGGTTTTGTCTGCATGTATATATGTGGAACATATATATGCATGCCTGGTACCTACAGAGGCCAGATGACATCACCTGAAACTGGAGTTACAGACAACTGTGATCCTGAGTATGTACTTGCTGGAGAACCCAGGGCCTCAGCAAGAGCCCCTAATACGTTGAGTCATCTCTCCAGACCCTTGAGGAATTTTCATTTGTAAACAAAGTGTTGACGTGGGTTTATGAGATGCCTGGCTTAGTTTCACGGTGAAAGAGTGGTAATACAGTTGATCTTAAGGCCACAAAACCCTGAGTGGTCATGTTCATTGTTAATGTCTTAAGAACAAACACTGTCGGGCTGGAGAGATGGCTCAGCTGTAAAAGGCTGGGCTCACAACAAAAAATATAAGAACAAACACTGTCTGTGATAACGTTGATTTTTAGGTTGTGTTGAAGTTTCTAATAAGGCAGGTCCTGGTGGGCGGCTTCTTTCTATTCCTGCATCCCCTTCATTTTTCCTCATTTCCTATTCTGTCTCATATTATTTGCTATCTTCTTGGTTGCAGCTTTTATTACCTAAAAATCTTACTTTACGTGTACGGATGTTCTTCCTGCATGTATGTCTGTATACCCACTTGAATGCCTGGTGCCAAGGCATTTGGATTCCTTCCCTAGGCACAGGAGTTCAAGAAGGTTGTAAGCCACCAGGTTGGTGCTGAGAATTCCTGCAAGAGCAGACAGGTTCTTGAATGCTGAGCCATCTCTTCTGCCCCTTTTATTACTTTTACAATTGATACTTGTAAATAATCTTTTCTTTGTAAGCACCATGAAACTCTTTTCCTTATAAGGTAATGTAATGGATATATGTTGATGGTGTAAGGTTTATATTTATTGCTTTTAAGTAAATTTCTTTGAACATTAAAGCTAGGCTTTTCCTATATTTGGCCCAAGGCTATTGGCAGATATTTTGCTAGAGGTTCTCCCTATGACTTTTAATGACATAGTGTGTGTATGCCAGTGTGTGTGTGTGTGTGTGTGTGTGTGGTGGCTGGTGGGTTGGGGGACAACTTCAGGTTTCAGGCATTGCCTTCCACTTTGAGATAGGGCCTTTTGCTTTTCTTCTTCATATATCCAGGTAGTTGGTCAGTGAGCTTTTGGAAGATTCTTCTCTTTCCACTTCATATTTCCCTTCAGGAGAGCTAGGGTTGTAGACGAATGCTACCGAATCTTGCCTTTTATGTGGCTTCAGGAGATCTGAAGCCTTTCCTTGTGTTTCTGAGGCAAGCTCTTTGCCCACTGAGTCATCTTGCCAACTTAAAACTAGATGGTTTTTTTTTGTTTGTTTGTTTTTGGAGACAGGGTTTCTCTGTGTAGCCCTGGCTGTTCTGGAACTCACTCTGTAGACCAGGCTGGCCTCGAACTCAGAAATCCGCCTGCTTCTGCCTCCCAAGTGCTGGGATCAAAGGCGTGTGCCACCACCACCTGGCTAATGAAACTGGATGTTTTAAGATGAAATGAGTTAATATCTGAGAAGTAAAGCAGCCTCTCCAGGTGTGACTGCTGTTGCCATTGTGCCTTTTTTTTTTTTTTTTAAGTATTTTTGTCGCAATGTCTCATTTTACAGACCTGGCTGGCCTGGAACTAATAGAGGCAGGCCTGCTACTGCCTCCTAACCGATGTGATTACAGACCTGTACAGTCACATCCAGTTCCATTTTGACATTCTTAATAAAAAGAAACATATCAACTCTGAATTTAGGATAACTGGACCGAACAGTTTACCTTTTAGTTTTTGTGCTATCTATGAGTGTGTTTTACTCATTACAGGTAGCTAGGTGACCTTATAGAGGGATTTGGTTATAGTAGAAATAATATTTTTTTTTTTTTTTTGAGACAGGGCCTCAGTAGAAATGATCTTTCAGTTACTGCATGGGATTATAAAAAAAGATGACTACAGTGAAAATTATTGCTAACTCTAGTGTTATGAATATAGTTTTTTTAGAATTTGTAGTGTTATGAGTATAGGTTTTTTTTAGTATTAGTGGGTTATTAAGACTAATGTTTTGTGAATTTTAGTATAGGAAAATTAAATTGAAAGATAAAATTAGGAGGGTAGGAAAGCCACACTTAGGAAGAATCAGCCCTACTCTTATTTGGCTGAATGGATCAACACCTAACGCTGAGACATTCTCATTGACTTCTGTGTACCACCCCACAGTTGTCCTTGATGATGTGTGGTTTCCTTTGTGAGGTCATGAATGACGTTATCAGCAAGACAAGTAGTGCTACCACCCCAAGTCAAACCATCCACCACAGTCACATCCAATGGACCATCAACCAGGCTTCTGTCTATATGGGGTAGGCACTCGCACTGTTTAGGTAAATAAAACTAGGACTCTAAATCTCTTGTCTTGAGTTGATCAAACTCACTGTCTGATAGCAGGCTGTCTCAGGGTCCCTATGAGTTCTCTTATTGAGACTGGCACCCACATGAACAGTTGTCTCAGCATCTTAAACAATGTAAGGCTTCGTGACAAATGGGTATCTGCTTTTGTATAGTTTTGAGTTTTAAAGAGGATAAGGTTTAGCCTATGAGTGACTGAGTATTTGACTTCCTTAACCAGCAAACACAGTTTGAGCAACAATAGATGGTTATGTAGGGAAAGTGTCAGTGGCGGCTGATGAAAACACAGCTTCACACCACTGCTTGAAGCAGCCCGAGACGTTCCCTCATGCTTTTAGGGACCTTGACTCAGGTCAGCACGGGATTCATAGCTTTGGCCAAAGAAGTATTTGTCTAAGTCTGTGTGAAATAGAGTTTATGAAAAATAGAAAAGTGCTCATAGAACACTAAGAGCAGGGATGTACATGTCTCAATCAAGAATTAGTTTATGAAAAGACATTCTTCATGGATTTCTCAGAGGTCAAGGGAGAGAAGCACAGGCAATGGATAAGAACCATCCAAGTATGAATAAAGGATCTTTAAGGATGAGGTGCACAGTGTCGCTTGCCAGAAGCTGTTTGTACTATTTTGGTGCCTCTCAACTTCAGTCTCAAAGGAATGCTAAGAAACTTGTTTCCCCTCCTTTTCCTCCCCTCTCGGTGTCCTCCCTCTCCTTTACCTCTCTGATAAGCCAGATTGTAGAATGACTCTAGAGGTTCCTTGGACAGGATTAGAGTTTACAGTGAAACCCAAGGGACTGTGCAAGGAAGTCAGGACATACCCTTCTACTGTAAGTGTGTTTTGGTTGAGATTTTTAGAAAACTGCAGATTTCCTGATGGAGAAGGATGTTTTTAAGCAAATGTTGATCAGAAATCTTGTTCTCTAGCTACTGTGGGGCTTCAGCCATTCTTAGGGAAGGCCCTCTTTCCCTTCCTCTGTCCCTTGGTTTTTCCTGTTCTTTTCTAACTTGCATCAACAAAGATAATAAAGGAGAGACCTCCAATGTCAGGGTATTTATATTAAAGAGTTCCCTGGGTAAGAATGTTAATAATGATGATGATAATAATAATACCCTATGTTGGAGTTTTGGAGTTTGTGAAGGAGAAGATCAGAAAGAAAAAAAAATTAAGAAATGCCAGCTTCTATTTTAGTGTGTAATTTATAGTATTTCAAAATGAGTTCTGTGTAGAATTTAGTTACCAACTCTATTGAAATTTTTTAATTTAGGAAAGTAGAACAGATATTTTACATTCAACATGGAACCCAACATATAATTATAATTTATATTGAATTTTTTTCTTTTTTGTATTCTAAGTTAAAACTACCTTTAAACTTAGCAAGCTCTTAAGTTCCATATTATTCAGGCACAAGTGACTTGTTCACACAGGTCTGATCACTACCCGTTCGGGAAAATAGAGTAATAACTTCCTTCTAAGAGGTTGGGTGTGCCAGCTGCTTTTGTGAATGGAAGGAGAAAGGTTTAGGCAGGTCAAATTACTTACTCCTAAATTAAAAAAAAATGCTCACATAGTGTTATCATTTTATGTTTGACAGAATAAAAGTAGACCAGAGTATTTTGATGGGATTTGTATTCCTTGCAATGGTTTTGGCTTCTAAGGAAGTCAGAAAATATTTTTAAATCCCCAAGAACAGAAATAAAAAAAAAATCCAATCAATCCAGTAGTAGAAAAGAAGGGAGAAGAAAGCAAGCCCTCACACAATACAGCACTTTGTTTAGCAATACCCTGTGAACACAAAAGAGCTTTCTCCTGGCCTCTGCTGGCCTGTCACTGACTAGAGGAAAACCTCCCTCCTTTTCTTGTTCCCCACTTCTCCCACTTTAAACTCCATTAACAAAAGGAGTTATAGCATGTTAAGTTATCATTCTGTTAGAGGATCAGGGCCTGCCATCTGTTGACTTCCTATCTGTAAAGTGTCCACTGTTTTAGTGATGGAAATCTCAGTGTCTTGGCTTTTGGCTTCTGTGAGAGTTACATCAAGAAGGGAGAACTCCAGAAAGTTGTCTCAGAGTTTGAATTGAACCCACGGCCCAAGAAACCTGAAGTAGGCCTGAGGTTTATTGTCCTGTTGAATGACCCAGGACTCCCACCAGTTTCCCTTGTGGAGGGGATTAGCTGTGGAACAAAATCGCAAGTACAGCTTGTAGTTTTGTCAAATCCACAATGACATTTCTTTTCACAGCTCTCTTGACTTTATACTGTTTAAATACCCTGAGTTGTCTCTTAATTTGCATTTCTTTCTTTAATTCCAGTCAGCTCTGAATGTAACGTTTTCATAATCAATTTCCTTGTCCTTTTTTTTTTTGGAGTTACTGCTCTTGGATTATGGTATACCCATTGTTATGTCAGGAATCTTCTCATTTTATGTTTCCTTGTCTACTTTAAGATAGTTTTATAATCTGTACAATTGCCTATGATTAAGACTGTTATGCAACAAAATTAACTTTTTCTTTTTCTTTTTTTCTTTGTAGGCTGAGCAATGGCGTTTCAAAAGGCAGTGAAAGGGACTATTCTTGTGGGTGGAGGAGCTCTGGCCACTATTTTGGGACTCTCTCAGTTTGCTCATTACAGAAGGAAGCAAGTGAGTAGTAACTGTACAGTGAAGTATGGATGCTGTCTCTGTGTGCTCACGGCTGTGTACGAACAACGCTTAAAATTCCTGTTTGAGAGATCCTCGGAATAATAATGCCTTATGATGCCCACGAGCTTTTAGTACCTCATGTTTTAAAATGGAAATGTCTCCTCAAAAGCCTCCATTTGGCTCCTTGATTCTTAAAGACTGCCTCATTTATTCGTGCCAGAGTTTGTTCATTTAGACTTTACTTTGTCCAGTTCATTGAGATGCCCGAGTGCTTTCCTTGCTCCTGCCAAGTTTGTCCTGTTAGAAGGCAGGAGTCTGGGAAAGAAAATGGAAAAGCAAAGGCCCAATTCTGCTGTCTGGTTATATTTTTTTCCTTCCTTCCTTCCTTCCTTCCTTCCTTCCTTCCTTCCTTCCTTTTCTCTGTCTCTCTCCTGTCCTCCATCCTTTCCTTCTTTCCTCTATTCTTTCTTTCCTTCTTTGGTTTTTCCCCCTCCCGTCTCCCTTTTTCCTTCTTCTGACAGGGTCTCACTGTGTAACTTTGGCTGTCCTAGAACTCAGTGTGTTGATCAGGCTGGCCTTGAACTCACAGAAATCCACTTGCCTCTGCCTCTGCCTCTTTGATGTGGAATTAAGGCATGCATCACTATGCCTTTATAGTTCTTAAAAGTTTAGTTACTGATGTAGCAGGAACATTATTTCATGTAAGGAGGGTGATTCAGCAGGGGACACCACAGCAGTGGGATTAATATGAACATTCTGAAACATTCTGAAGACAGTGTTTATTTCCTTTTAGATTTCCCTTTGTACCACAACCATGGGTTGAGGGCAGGAAATGATCTCACGGCAGGATTTTATACTCTTTTACCTTGAGAAGCCATGGTTAGTGGAGTTTTAGTCTCCTGTTTCTTTCCTCTCAGGCTGTCAGTTCTGCCTTAAGAGGAGAGCGAAGGAGCCATTCTGTGGCTGCCTTTAAGCCACAGGTTTCCCTGCACTCATTCTTCCTGTCTTTGTGTTAGAAGGTACTAGAACCAGGTTTATTGCATGGAAGTTTCTACCCTAAAGGAGAAATTGCCTTATATTTAGAGTAAATAAGTTCAATTTTTTTTTTTCTTGAGACAGACTGGACTTTTACTCTATAAGCCTGGCTGGTTAGGAACTCAGATTCTTGGCTTGATTTTTTTTCTGGGCATAGAAATCTCAACAAAGGAGGTAGGCAAGTGGATCTCATGAGTTCAAGGCCAGCCTGATCTAGAATAGTGAGTTCCAGGACAGCCAGGCCTACGTAGTGACTGAGTGAGGGGGAAAGGAGAAGGAAGGAAGGAAGGAAGGAAGGAAGGAAGGAAGGAAGGAAGGAATAAATAAGAGAAGAAAAAGAAGGAAAATATAAAAAATATAATCAGGCTGGGATTATAGGCCTGGCCATTGTACCTGGCCCAGGCCTGGAAGCTCATTTTTTATATATTTTTTTTTTCCTTAAAAGAGATATTGAGTGTCACCTTGTCTTTTTATTCTGAAACATGGGCACCATACCTCAGAGTTTCCCAGGGTGTGCGTGTGCTGCCCACATTAACTGTGTAGCTCTTGAGTCCCTTCTCATTTGTTCATTGTGTTCGATGCACTTTCTTTTAAAAAGCTGGGTTGGTTTCTTGAGAGTAAATGCGAAAGATGCTGCTTCTGCTGAGGCTATTTCAGAAGTTCGGGACATGAGCTGTAGGGATTAGATTACTTCCCTCATCTTTCCCCCAGCTCTATGATATCTGAACTGAACCTGGGAAATGCCAGTGCCAAAGGTCATGATATTTAATAGGTGTTGCTAAATTCGTATGTGGCTTATGTCTTAACCATAGTAAGCATGTTTCACTATGAAGCTTATGGCTTAATTAATGGTATTAATGGTTTTATCTTTTGAAAATCTGATTATTATTATTATTAATTAAAAAAAAACAGTGTTCTCACAGAATAAACTTGAGATAGTTCTCTGGAGCAGCTGTGTTAGGGCTGGAGAAAATCAAAGCATAGTAAGGACCGCCCGATTTCTAGAGCGTTTGTCACTTTATCTCAAGTTAGGCACCCGACTACCCTAATAGCACAGTGAAATGGATGCCAGCAGCTTGGAGACATTTATAAAAAGAAGCTGACAGGTTCTCGGTGTGGGGTGGGTGGGGACTATCTTAGAGCTTATTCCAGTCAGTGAGTTGCATAGGAAGTCCAACTGCAGTTTTAGTGATTCCTGTCCCTTTAAAAGACTACCTTAAGCTTATATTTGAGAGGGTAGCTAAGTTTGCTGTAGCCAGAGGGGTTAAGCAAAAAGTAGACAAACTCCACAGAGAGAGGGAACAGTATATTTTAACTGTTAACATAAAATGATCACAGGCTACCTGCAATACAGTTCTCTTCTCCCACAAAGTATGTACCAGTCAGAGCCATAGGATGTGTGGAAATGCTGCTGAATTCAAGTTTTTTTTTTATTTAATTTTTATTTTTTATTTTATTTTAATTTTTTTAATGATCTGCTCCTTGAGACTTGTGAATTGCCTACAGTTTTGAAAGGGCTGTGGACATGCTCCATTTGTCTGCTGACCTTTGTTGTGGGAAGTTTTGCCTTGTTATATAGGTGTAGCCATCTGCTGTTCCCCCTGCTCAGGCCTGATTTTTTAAGATGGTTCATACTGGAAGTTTGCTGTCTTTTAGGTATATATCAGAAGATTAGGTGTGATGGAGCACACTTTCAATCCCAGCACTTGTAAGGCTGAGGCAGGTGGATCTCTGTGAGTTTGAGGCCAGCCTGGTCTACATAACCACTTCCAGGGCAGCCAGAGCTAGCTACATAGTGAGACCCTGTCTGAGAAGGGAGGGAGGGGAAAGAAGGAAGGAAGGAAGGGAAAGAAGGAAGAAAAGGAGAGAGAAAGAAAGAATGGAAAGAAAGAGGTAGAGAGAGAAAGAAGTGTAAAGTTAACTTACATTCGACTGATGTAGTTGCTATCCTAGAATCTTACCTAGGCTTAGAATGTTTTCAGCCTCTGAGGCTTAAGGCTCAATAAGCTCCCCCTTTCTAGTTCTTTCTGAGCTCTGGCTGGCTGGTTCAACTCAGCTGTTCTGGCTCAAACTCCCTTCTGAGCTGACTGACGGAATCTAGTTTCTCTCAGTTTCTTACTGAATTGCTCTGCTTGGCCTCATACTAACTTTTGCCATCTGTTTGGTTCTTCTGACTCCTTCTTGTTATCTGGCCTATTCTGTCCTCACCTGTGTCTAACTTCATTCTGTCTTCAACCTGTCTCTGTGAAACAATCCTGGTAAAACCACCTTTTTCTTCCCTTCCTCTGCCCTGCTCTCGCTTAAGTTGATATTCTGTCAAATCTTTCTCTGACTCATCACTTTGTTTGCCACTCATTTACACATCAATTTCTTTTCTTTTTCTTTTTCTTTTTCTTTTTTTTTTTTTTTGGTTTTTGAGACAGGGTTTCTCTGTATAGCCCCGGCTGTCCTGGAACTCACTCTGTAGACCAGGCTGGCCTCGTACTCAGAAATCCGCCTGCCTCTGCCTCCCAAGTGCTGGGATCAAAGGCGTGCGCCACCACCGCCCGGCATTAGACATCACTTTCAAACATGGTACTTCTACAAACTTAACTTCTACAAACTAATTTTACCTTCGTTGTTTGGGATGAAAGGTGTGTACTAAGTGCTGACAGAAACATTTTTTTCAGTAAATAACACAGTCTCTGGGTTCACAGTGTGATCAAATATCCTGCAGCATAGCAGAATAAGTTGGTGTTAAAACCCTCCACGTAGTGGTATCCTAGGGAACTGTCCGAATATTACGTCCTCCTCTGCTGCTGGTAGTTTTCATCTGGCTGAGCTCTACTTAAAATTTACCTCTCTTCTTCTTTAAATTTAATCTTTGTTATTGTTGTCGTTGTACTTGGGAGTAATCCCAGAACCTCGAAGACTGTATGTAGACAAGCCACTACATCCCATCAGTGTGTAATTTTTCATGAACAAGTTGACAGTGATATTATTTAGTACATGTGAGTTTACTGATAAACTTTTAGTGGAAAAAGCATTAGATGGCATCTGACCCAGTCTTACACTGGAGAGAAAGTACTTCCAGAGTAGACTTATGAAAATCAGAAGTGGCGAGTGTGGAGCGGTCCCCAGGTAGCTGGGAAGAATGGAGGTGGCCCCGGAGAATGGAGATGAATAGTCCGAGATATGACAAATTAGCCCTCGACTACCCTAGTCTCTTGTCATGTTAGGACAAAGGCATTCTTTTTCTTTTTTCTTTTTTTTTTTTTTAAAGAAAAATAATTAACTTATCATTCACACCATTAAGGTATGAACTGGAAAAACTGATGTGATGTTGTGGTCTTCTCTCTAACCGACCTGTGGTTGATTTAACAGATCTGTTTAGCTGTGAGGGGCCCCTCTTGGGTGACATGTTCTGTTTGTTCTTTCCATTACGTACTCTGGAGCTGCAGTGGGCTTTGTGAGCTCACTCAGAGGTGAAATAGATCTATATATTTTTCTGTCTTCCTTTCTTTTTTTCTGTCTTCCTTTCACTCTTTCTTCTTTCCTTCCTTCCTTTCCTTCTTTCTCCCCCCCACCCCAATCCTTCTTTGAATTAAACGGAAATCAGGGAGTGGACTTTGGGAACAGGGATCTGTTTGGTGTGGAGTGGTCTTAGAAGGCCATCGGGGACCATGGAGAGTCTGCTGATGAATCAGTTTTCCCCTGACGAGTGGATCCGGAGTAATCCCTGCAGCCTCATTCAGCCTGCACGCCTCCAGTACTTCTGTCTTAACAGCTTAGCGATTGTAGACAGTTTTCCTGAATTCTGACCTCGTTTTTCTTCCTGGAACAATGAATGTAGCAGTGGCATATTTCTTACATGACTAAAAAGCAAAGGCATGCATTGGTAATTAAAGTCCACAAGGATGTTGAGAGCACTGTTTTAACTTGTATTTTAGACTTTCCCCTTCCAGTGAGCTATTTGTAAAGTTGTAAAAAAGCAGTGCCTTCTTCTTGGTAGAATGGACACAAAGGGTTTTTCTTTCTTTTTTTTTTTCCTTTGTCAGTAGCAAAAGACAAAATTGGAAAAGCGGGGGGAAAAAAAGGGAATGATCAACTCTACTCAAAATAAGTCTTTCATTTTGTTCTTTTCCTTTTGAAACTGGGTCTCATTCTGTAGCCCAGTCTGGTCTGGATAATCGGATCCTTGTGCCCCAGCTCCCTCAGCACTGTGCTTCCAGGCAGAGCAACACAAACACTGGTGGTGGTTTATCTTTCAAGTGCAACTGGGGGGAAACTTGTTGGTGTGCACAAGGTATGAATGTTTTGTGGCTTTGATTTTTCAATAAAAGAAGGGTAAGGACTCTTTTATCCCGAACTTTCCCCTTCCGAGTTCTCAGTCTGGCTGAACAGACCAGTGGTCTGGCGCACAGTAGGTCTTTAGATTCACATGCACCTCTTTTTTTTTTTCTCAACATTGGAGTCTTACATTTGGAGCACACCTGAGTGTTTTAGGCATAAGAAGATGGAATCTCAAACTTAAAAATAATCGGCTGGTTTACATATTTTTGCCTATGTCAATAACAGAAGTGAGCGAAGACACATTAGATAGGCTTCTGGCGACATTTAAATTAATATCTACTTTCTTTGCTGTTCTTCGGCATGCATCTTTGAATATCACTCTGCCTCTTAAGCACTTTCAGCATCATGAAGAATTTAACTTCAATGAAAGAAGCTTCCTAATCTGAGGGTATTTGGGGTCTGGAGTCAACCAGAATGTTCATTCATGTGCTATCTCTGTTTATTTGCCAAATGGCCTTGAACTTGTGACCTCACTTGTCCCCTAAGGTAAACAGTCTTCCACTTACAGAGACATTTTTCATAATTGGCAAGCAGCCTTTCTCTTTAAAAGTCTGACTATTAAAGGATAAAGACAAAATTTCCAAGGTGGGGGTAATAAGTAGAAGCACAAAGATCGGAAGTTCAAGGTCAGCCTTGCCTACTTAGGAGCTGTTGCCTAGGCAACAGGAGATCCCACACACAAACAACAACAAAACCCTAAACACGAAAACAATGACAGCTACAACAGCAACAAAGCTTAACAAACTTACCAAATAACAACCCAAATCTTCCTAATCAATTTCATTTTGTTACTTTCTTTGAGCTTAACTGAAATGTGGAATCCCTTGAATAATACCTTCCCATGTTACAGTTCAGGGTCCTGTTGACCACTATTGTTTCACTATTTTAGATTCCAGATATGAGATCATGTAGGCTTATGTTTTCTAGGTCTGGTTTATCACCTTATCATAACAGGTGAATTAAGGTTATCACTTATAGTGCTTTCCTTTCATTTTTTTTACAGTCCAGTTGTTACCTTCTCCTTGTCTGCCCTCTCACAGTTCTACATCCCATTCCTCCTTCCCCTGTCTCCAAGAGGATGTGCTCCCCGACCCACCAGGCCTCCTCATTCCCTGGGACTTCAAGTTTCAAAAGGGTTAGGTGCATCTTCTCTCACTGAGGCCAGACCAGGTAGCCCTCTGCTGTATGTGTGTCAGGGACCTCGGGCCAGCTAGTGTATGCTGCCTGGTTGATGCTTTCCTTTCTTTTTAAGCAGAATGATATTCCAAATTATATTTATCTTGTATTTTTCTACCAAGGATGAGGTGTCACACACTAGGGAACGTTTCAGAATAAAGGACTGTGTATGAAGTAGGTAAGTTGAATCTTAAGTTGCCAAACAGATTTTACAGTTGTATTTTAAAAATACTTTAAGGGTATGAGTGTTTTCTCTGTACTATAAAAATGCCTGGTGCCGACAGAGGCTTGAAGAGGGAGCTGGATTTTCCAGAACTGGAGTTACAGATGTTTCTAAGTGTACACATGGGTGCTGGGAACTGAATCGAGGTCCTTTGCAAGAGCAACAAGTGCTCTTATCTGCTGAATCATCTCTCTAGCCGCCTTTACAGTTGTATGTCAGTCCCATAAGTGAATTGCTGAAATTTGGAAGCCAGTCACTCTAACAAGCAAGCTCCAAACTCTGTGCTTACAGCAAAGATTTCTAACTGCCTTTACTGATCAGCATGGGGAGGTGAGGGACCCATTTCTTCTATGGTTCAGGGACTTGTTACCTGTAAGGTTTTGCTGCCTACAGCCCTATTTCTCTGGAAGAAGAGAATCATGTTGTTAAGCATCCAGCGTGTCCTGAATGTTGTTTTTAATCTGGCTGACTAATGAGCTGTTTCTTATAATGAGAATTTTATTGTTAGGGCTTCTACCAAAAACATTCATCATTCACTTGCTTCTCCTACTTAGATCCCTTTGCATAGATTCCTGGAAAGACTGTTTTTTTTTTTTTCTCCTAGAAATACAACTAAGTGTGTTGGGAATGTGCCTGGTATCGGGAAGCTTGATGAGGATTCGGAATACTTTGTATTTTAGATAAGGCCAGTCGAAACTATTCTTAACCACTCTATATGGTTAAACTGTTTCTCATGAGACACACGCCATCAAAGCACTGAAATTATGCAGCAGACAGAGCTGGGAATGTTCTCTGAAGAGCATCCTATCAGCTTCTGTCTAATTTTGGTTTTTATTTAACACTTAGCCCTCGAAAGTGGGGCCACGGCGGCAAGTTGAAGTTATAACTCACACTGGGCCTTCGAGGAGTTTGGGATGCTATTTTGTCTCTGGCATAAGGAATCAGCGAGGTTAACTGTACTTCTATAGGTCACTCCCGTGAGTCAACGGCTGAGCTAGGATTAGCGCCGACAGCTGGTGAGCTGCTAGGCTGTTGCTAACTGAGCAGCATTGACATTCACTTTGATTTGACTTTGCATTTCATTTCAACTATTTATTCATTTAAAGGCCTTTTAAAGAAACTTTTTAGGGATATTGTGGGACGGAGGAAACTTTCTATAAATGCCCTGGGAGAGCCCTCTTGCTTCTGTCTCCTTTTCCATCCGCCCAGCCTGAGAGTTACATATTTTGTGTTTGGAAAGCTTTCTTGAGGTATCTCCCACCTCCCGGCTTTAAGTTAGATAGATCCAATTTTACTTTATTCTTTTAATCTGAGCCTTTTCAACAAAAGCTTTTCAAGCTCTAATTGTGCAATTAGCATGTACACATGAGAGACTTCTTCACATCTTATATTTCATGAGGTATTTCATCTCTACAGAGATGGAGAGTGTGCATCTCATGTTCGAGCATCAACTATTTTGAACAGAAGGTTCAAGGGTAGTAGACTGGTCACTTGACTCAGTGGGTCAGTATGGTACTCACATGAGAGGTCAGTGAGCCCTGTTTCAGTTCCAGGTCAATGCTTTAGGGAGAGCCTTAGGGTTCAAGTGCTGCTTCATCTGGGTCTTCTCTGTGGCTTCCCAGCATGACTGACTGGCTGTAGGCTAGGAGGATGAGCTAGGATTTCTAGACTACACTAGTTGCATTGGAAGTTCTGCCTTCTAGAAGGCATGTGGTGGTGTACATCTTTAAGCCCAGTGCTTGGGAGGCATAGGCAAGCAGATCTTCGGGAGTTTGAGTCCAGCCTGGTCAAAATAGTGAGTTTCAGGACAGCCAGAGCTATGCAATAGAGAGACTCTGTCTCAAAACAAAAGCAAACAAGCATCAATAATAACAAAACCTAAACAAACAAACAAACAAACAAACAAAAAGTTCTTCGTTCCTTTGAACAAAGTAGTTGGTTGATTTAGGGCTGACGTAGCAGACCTGAGGACATTCAATTTGGAATCAAAATGAATCAGGTTCTAAGTTTTAATTATATCCTCAAGAATAAATTTAGTTTCTTTTCAGGTCAAAGAATACCTCCTGAGGCCTGGGGTATAGTTCTGTGGTTAGAAAGCTTTCTATTTATTATTAATATTATATATATATTTTACTCACTTTACATCCTGCTCACTGCCCCTCCTGGTCACCTTCCTCAGTCCTCCCTCCCCTTTTTCTCTGAGAGGGTGGTGGGCCCCTGGGTATCCCCCACCCTGGCATATCAAGTCTCAGGCTAGGCACATCCTTAGAGAGCTTTTCTAACAGACTCGAAGCCCTGAGTTCAGTTTCCTGGACCACGTGTTTTGTTTGTTTGTTTTTGTGTTGCATTGTGTTTTGTTTTGAGCTGGGCTTCTCTTGTGATAGCCTCGGCTGTCCTGGGATTCACTTTGTAGACCAGGTCGACCTCAGAATTTACAAGGATCTGCCTGCCTCGGCCTCTCTAGTGCTCGGATTAAAGGCTTATGCCACTACTCTGGCTTACATTTAAGAAAAGAAAAAGACTAACAGAGGGGGAAAAGGAGAAGAAAAGAATACACAAAAAGATACCTCCTCTCCTACTCTTCTTTAAGGGGAGGGGGGGTTGTGAATCTTGAGGAGAGGGGTGGTAGGAGAGGCTGGGCAGAGAGCGGGTAGGAACTGCAGTCCGGATGTAATATATGAAGAGAATAAAAATAAAAAGATGATGCCTCTATGTAGTTATGAGATGCTGTTTTGAGGGGGGGAGGTCTAATAGCTGCTGGACAGCCAAGAGTTATGTCTCTTTTTCCTTACCTCAGTCTCAGGTTTACTCTCTAGACCCTCCACTTTCTTTCTTTAAAACAAACAAAAACAAACAGACATTCATTTTCTATGTATATATGAGTGCTTGTATATATGTATGTGTTCCTTGTGCATCCCTGGCACAGGGGGAGGCCAGGGTAGGGGATCAGATCCTTTGGAACTGAAGTTCCAGGCAGTGTAGAGCAGCACTGGGAGTGCTGGGAATCCGGGTTCTCTGCAAGAGCATGTGACCTTCACTACTGAACTATCTCTTCAACTTCCAGATATTCTGATCCCAAGCAAGATATTAGATTGGGAGGGGGCAATGTCATTTCGAGACATCCAGACCTTTACTGCATTATATATTTAAGAATAAGTATTTGAGGCTAGTGAGTCGGCATGGTAGATAGGTAAACGATCCTCTCATGAATTCTGATGACCTTAGTTCAATCTTGGGAACCCATAGAGGAAGGAGAGAATGGACTCTCAAAGTTGTCCTCTGGCCTCCATTTGCATGCTATGGCAGGTACACACGAATGCACACACACTGATAATAATAATACATTCAATTAAAAAGGGGAAAATAGATTATTTATTGGAAGCCAATAGGCGATATCCTCAAAGCCTCAGATTGTTTAGTCACATAAGTTAGTGGTGTTAGTTTATTTGAATAGTTCAGACAGAGATGGCACCTTTTCATTTTCCAGCAATTCCCCTTGAATCTAACATTCCATTGGTTAAATTGCATACTATAGGGGAAAATGAGCACCTCAGGGTGCAGGAGAGGTCCATTCTCTGTGCCTCAGGAGAGGGCATGCTGGTCACTTCTTATGCTGCATGTTTGACAGAGGCAACTTAAGGGAGGAATAATTCACTTTGACTTAGTCAGTTATGATGAGAAAGAGGTGGTTCGGCTGCCAGCTCCTGATTCATGGTGGTGGTCCTGAGTCGGCTTCTGGTCAACCAGCCACCTCTGGAACCCACAGAACCAAAACAGCACCACCTGCTTGTATCCATGTTCCAGACACATTAGCCACACATAACTGATTCACATGTGGGGGACACCATGTTGAATATGTAGCCACAAACTTGTCTGTTTTTCTGTGGAAAGGAGAGTTACCTTACTGTATTGACTGGCTATAGAGTAAGCATGGAGCCCTGGTGAGCCTGCTTAAACTGGAACATGTTGCTTAGTGTCATGTAAATCCAAGAAAGGTCATCAATTTAGTTACAAGAGGATCCTAGAAGTAAAGAGCATTGTCACTTTTTGCCTCTAAGAACACACAGATAGGGTTTGTCTTCTTCAGTGACAGCAAAACAGGAAGCAATTTCTCTTCAGTCTAGCTGATTCCATTGATTGAATGGCATAATATGAGCGAGCGAGAGAGTGATTGTTGCAGTCTGAAGTGATTTGCATGAAACCTACTTTATACTCAATTATTACTGTACATGATTACAGGACAGCCTGGCTGTTAATTGCCTGTGGTCTTTAAATATGCACTTTCTTTCAGAAATAGACACTAATTATTAGATCTTGTTTTCGGTCTCACCCGAAGTTGCAAATGTCTAGGAATTTTTTTTTTAATTTGCAAGTCTAATAGAGCTCAGACATAGTACAACTGATCTCATTTGGAATCCTGTTCAAGGGAAATGCTTTCTTGGTAACTACGGATTATGAACTTGGCTTTCAGTTCTATGTAGATGCAAGTCTCTGTTTAAAAGGCGATACTTTATTTTTAATTATATGCCTGCATCTGACTATCTGCACATAAATGCAGGTGCCCTCTGAAACCAGAGACCGATAGATTCACCTCTAGCTGGAAATACCTGGAAATCTGAGCCACCTAAATGTTTGCCTTGGGAACCGAACTTGGGTCCTCTGCAAGATCAGTATGTGCACTTACCCACTGAACAATCTCTCCAAACCCCATGCATGGCTCTGTCAAAGGCTGGAGGAATTTATTTTTATTTTCCCTGTGGTACTGGACATTGAATCTAGGGTTTTCACATGTTAGTCAAGACCTTAACCACTGAATTACAGCCCAAAGCTCACTTTTAAAGACAGGATCTCAACAAATTGCCTTGAATTTTCTGTCTTTCTGTCTCCCTAGTGGACAGGACAATAGACCTTTGGTTTCAGTGGTGAGGTTAGGTAGCTAATCCTTCATTTGAATGTTCTTGCCTTGCTCTGAGTTTAGGCCTGGGGCAGCAAACTCACTTGACGCCAGGGGACAGACTGGTGAGGTGGGTAACACCAGTGAGTGCCCTGAATCTCACAGGTCCTGCCCTACCTATAGGCCACAGCTGCTGGGACTCAGTTTTTTTAAGTTAATCTCAGTTTGCAATTTCAAGATTTATGTGAAACAGTGCAGTTTTTAAAGTTGGATGTGTAAGCTAGATTTTAAGAGTAGTGTGCTGACAGGAAAGAGCAGACTTGTATATATTCTAGACTTAGCACATGCTGTTCCTGCTTCCTTTCCTAGTGTCTTCCAGCTGATGTCCACTACTCTTGATTTATCTGGCTTTCCTAGGGAAGCTTGGCCAGGATATATGAGATGCTTTCTGTGACTGTCCTCATTCCCTCCCTCTCTCCCTTCTTTCCTTCTTTCCTACCTGTATAACTATGTTGGTCTTGAACTCTATGGCAGGCTATGGCCTTGAACTACTGATTCGCTTGCCTCCAGCAAATGAATGTTGGAATTACAGACATGTGCTATCCTACTTGTTTGATGTAATATTGGGGATTGAACCCCATCCCCAGGTGAGCACTGTTCTGACTTAATGCTAGACACACACACACACACACACACACACACACACACACACAGAGAGAGAGAGAGAAAGAGAGAGAGAGAGAGAGGGTCCACCATGCCTTTTAGCCTTTTAGCCCTTTCTCTGCTTTAAATACCCTGCAAGTAATATTATAATTGCCACCTTATCCTTCTGTCTCCTATTCTGTAGAACGCTTGAGGGACTTCTCACTAGAGTGATTTGTCGAGTGAGTGGTGCTGAGTCCAGCATCTGCAGATCTCATGAGCATTAGGATGTTTTGGATGCATCCATCAGCAGAGCTCAACCCCAGATTCCTGTCTAATCAAACTGTCAGGCTTGGAAAAGGAGGCCTAGGAAAGGTCAGATCCAAGAGGAGTGGAGCACAAAGACCCTTTTCTTAAAGACTATCACTACTTACCAACACTGTTTTATTATCTCTAATTCCCCCCCTCTTCTTTATTTCCCTGAAATCAACATATTCTAGAGAAGGTAGAGTGCAGATGTATTTTTGTTACTCAAAGCCGTATGAAGCCAAAATGAGTCTTTCTCCTGTCATAATTCTAAGTAGGGCCTTAGGCTGTGTTTACTGCCTCTAAAATAAGCATGGTGCTTAGCTTCTCAGTTGCAACACTTTCCAGCTTTTTTGAAAGAAATAAACAAAAATAAAATGTTATTTTAAAATACTGTCAGAAAATAAATAAATCACCCTCAATAGTACCGTGTGTGGATGTAAGTAGATATTTTTAAAGTGGAGGGACTCCTTAGTACAACTTCTGCAACAATTGGTACCCACCCCCAACCCCATATTCAAAGTTTTCTGCATCTTGCCAGTGGTATTACTTCATTCTGTTGTAACTAGTTAGTCTGCTTTTGTCTTTATTTTCTTAAGATTCTCCGCACAGTCAGCGCACTATAGTAGTGTAGGACTTGATTTCTGTTGCCAGACTGTGTTTCAATTCCAGTTCTGTTGTGAGCTGGTCACACAGTTTTGGGATAACTCCCTCTACTGTGTCTCAGTCTCGGCTTCCTGAGTGGAGAGCGTAATACGCCTGACTCAGGTTTGCGATAACGATTCTATGAGCAGAAAGAAAGCAAATACCTTATAAAACCACCTAGAACATAAGGGCTCTACCCACAGTTGGTTATTATTTTTAAGTCACTTTTATTGAAGTGTAATTTGGGCAACAGCTTCAGTGTAGTGAAATCAACTCTTTATAACACACTCAGTTATGTAATAATAACCATAGTTAAATAACAGAATGTTCTCTTATTCTCAAGGTGTCTCTCAAGACCTGCAGTCATTGATCTGTTTTTCTGATTTTGTACTTTTTTTCTTTTTTACTTAACGTTGTTTATATAGAATGATCACAATCGTGTAGTACAGAGATGCCCAAGTCTGGCTGCTTTTGCTCAGCACAGAGATTCGTTGTTTTTTCTTTGTGGGGCAAGTCATTGTTCTCAGGCCTGTAGGTCAGAGAGTCAGATGGTAACCACTCTGCATTCTCTGATGGGCACTGATGCGTGTGTTAGGTGTGCCTGTGCTCTGGTAGGATGTAGGCTCAGATTTTAATTTGAATTTGAGGTTCATAGAGTCTCTACATCACTAGTTCTTTGTAAAATCCCTCGCTGATCATTATTCCATTTCAAAGTATACCCAGTTAGACGCTCACCAGGTATGGTGGTTCATCTCAGTGTTCAGGTAGATGAGAACTGGAATACCTCAGAGATGGGCCTCTGTGAATGCCAGTGGGGTATTATCTTGCTTAGGTTAATAGTACACGCCACTAAGAGGCATGTCAGTCACTCACAGCAGTTGAAGGCTGTCCAAAGGAAACAAAGAAAGAGGTACAAAAAAGGCAGGAGAAAAGTTTCTTGGTTGCTGAGCTGAGTGGACAGTCAGTTGTATGTGATCAGACGTAGCAGTAGTGTGGGAGTGCATGCCTTGAGATGAAGCAGGTGATGGTGTGATGTGCATGTGAAAATCTAGACACCAGTGAGCCTAGTGGGTAAATACTAAAGCTGGGTAATTCAGGGGCTTAATGAATCGTTAAAGGGTTTTTTAGGATAGATGTTGGAAACATATGAGATGTCGGAAACCTATATTTCTATATTCCATATATGGAAATATCATTGTTGTTTTGGACAAGGTCTTGCCCTGTATTCCAGGCTTACCTTGAGCTTTTTTTAAACTTCCTTCCCTATCTCTTGAGGCTGAGATCAAAGGCATGTATCCTCTGTATTAAGGTAAAAGAGGCGGTTTTAATATTGAGATAAGACAGAAACTATGTAGTCAATGGGAATGATTCTGTGCCCCCGCCTCCCAATCTCACCCACCCACTAAAGGGGAAGATGAGCTAGTTCAATCTTCACGGTTAGACCTGAAGAGGGAGTTTTTAGAATTAACAAGTTCTAATGAACTATACCATAATATGGTCTTTAAACTTATTTCTCAACTATTTCTAGAAAACTTACAAGGCAGAAAATGTCAGCAATTCTGTTGATGTGTGAAAACGCTCTGGCGGTTTAGTCACTTGTCAGTCCCATGTCCAAATCCTTCCCATCTGTCATGGTGCAGTTCTCCCTCCCTCCCAGTGGTCATAGTCTGCCCCCAACCCCCATGTCGGCATTTGCTTTTTCTACAAATGTGGTATGTATGTATGTATGTATGTATGTATGTATGTATGTATGTATGTATGTATGCAAGACTATATGTATCCATATGCACATACTATCTCTCTATCTGTTCTGTTTTCCTTCTCATTAGCTGAGGAAGACTAAGACCATAGCTAGAAGAGTCCAGTCCTTCACTGAACCTAGGAGTTTTATCTAATTTGGCTTGTTACATGAGGAAACAGTTATTAATAAACAAACAGGAGGAGTCATAAGCAGAATTGGATTTTAAAAAAGTTTTAGCACTTGAATTAATAATTTAAAAGTTAGTATACCATGTTGTGCGAGAAGGTCAAAGGACAGTTTGCTGGAGTCTGTTCTCCTCTCCTACATGGGTCCTGGAGATTGAACTCAGCTTGTCAGACTTCCAAGACAGGGGGTGTGGAGAATCAAGCTGGGTCTCTGTGGACCAAGACAGGGTTTTTCTAACTTTCTCTAGACTTTTGGCTTTATTATCATAGAAATACAACTGACTTGATGGTAATTAATTCAATTATACAGAATAGTTTGTTTTATTTTTATCTGAATTTTAAAAAAAAGTATTCCTTGTCTTGAATGAGAGGGAATAATCCCCATGTAAGAGTAGTGACCACAGCTGGGTATGCTGGTAAACACTTGTAAATCTTATCTCTGAGGTCAGACTGGGGTCAGTCTGGGCTACATAAACAATTCCAAGCCTTCTGTTAGATACAACGAAACATCCATTCTCAGTAGACCCGAGAGCTCCTCTTCTTGAGCAAACTTGGGCCTGATCACTCAGAGCTTCATAGGTGACTTGAAGAAGAAGAAGAAGAAGAAGAAGAAGAAGAAGAAGAAGAAGAAGAAGAAGAAGAAGAAGAAGAAGTAGAAGAGTCTTCATTGTGTTGATCTTGTGATGCAATAGAGAAGCAGGATTTGTGGTCTTTGGATATCTAATGGAGACACATAGATCAATCCTCTTCATTGTGGTAAATTTTTCTACATTTTTTTTCCTTCAAGACAGGGTTTCTCTGTGTAGCCCTGGCTGTCCTGGAACTCACTCTGTAGACCAGGCTGGCTCAGAAATCCACCTGTCTCTGCCTCTCAAGTGCTGGGATTAAAGGCGTGTGCCCAGCCAATTATTCTGTATGTTTAACCTTGAATTCTAGTTGTGGCACTGTGATCTGTCTGTCTGTCTGTCTGTCTGTCTGTCTGTCTGTCTATCTATCTCCCATGTAATGCAGGGTAGCTCTTGTACTCACTGTTAACCCTAGAATGCCTTCCTGCCTTAGTTTCCTTAGTGTTGGAACGGTAGATGTTGGTCAGCACAGTGACCCAATCCTTTTTGCTTGTGGTTGTCCTGGGTATAGATCAAAGAGTCTTACAAATACTTGTAGTGGGTTTATCTGATGCTTTCTACAACAAATACTAGGCAAGCACTTTGGAAAAAAAAAAGCAAGAAGCAAAAAATGTAATGAAATTATGCCTAGCTTTATTATTACTATTAAGCTTTCAACAAGCTAAATAATGCACTGTAAACATAGGGAATCTTTATATTACATTTATATATTTGATAAGCCAATTTATTGTTAAAATCTTTGAAAAGTATTCCATTGAGAGTAGTAGATTTATCTAAACAAGATGCTAACTTATGCTAAGCAGATTTTTGATTATGTTGATTTAAGTTGACAAATCAAAATCAACAGCATATTTTTGTCATGAGAATTGAACAAGAAATATATGCTTTTTAAGAAAATGCACAGTGGTTATAGAGTGTTATTTTCCCCTTTCACATGATATTCTATATTTTAAAATCTTATCTGAATGGTTTGATGCAACTGGGTAAAATACTTCCTTCTGCTTCCTTAAATTGGTTTATGTAGAGCAGTTGGGAATTGTTACACAGTGGTAGAAATAATTAAATGTTGCTATATATAAAACCCAGTTGCATTTGCAACCAGGTGTACTGTGGGTAAAAAAACTGAGACCCACATAAAGAAATCCCATGACTTCGTTTGGACTGTGGGCTAGCCTTGGTCATCCTCATCGCCATTAGGAATTTCTTCACAGTATACTGTATGTTTTGCTAAACTGACATTCGTGAAGTGTGACCCCAAGCTGTCTGCTTTCCCCCAGGTGAGCTTGGCCTATGTGGAAGCAGCGGAGTGCTTCACAGAGCCTGTGAACACGGAGCCTCCTTCCAGAGAAGCTCAGCTCATGACTTTGCGGAACACATCGGAATTTGACATTCTTGTTATTGGAGGAGGAGCCACAGGATGTGGCTGTGCACTAGATGCCGTCACCAGAGGTGAGTCCTGAAAAACAAAACTTTGATTGTCTTTCCTCCTTGTGAATGCTGACAGTGTTTGACTCATAAGATCACATTTATCTTGGTGTTCTCTAATTTTCGATCCTTCCTGAAACATTCTTGTAACTTTCAAAATCTAGGCACTCACAGCAGTTTTAAAATTAAATGTAACTATAAATATATATTTAATTTCCACAGATTTATTTGAAAATAAAACTCTGTATTCCTGAAAATTTATTCATGTACACCATGTAGCCTAAGTATTTTTCTGTTTATAGATTGTTGTTTAACATATAGATATACCAGAGTCTACTCTTGTTACCACATTGACTCCTGTTTTCATAGAATGTCATGCCTCCGATTACGCTGTAGAGTTTGAAGGAACTTTTACTCAAACATGCTAAAGCAGGTAGGAAGAGCAGTTTACAGTTCTCACTGGCAACTTGAGCTTAGCTTACCGGCCAACCTGGGTAGGAGAGTGGGAAGATAGATATCGTGCTTGCAATTACTCTACTCCAAAGAATTATAGGTGACAATCTTCTGTGCCAAAGAGAGTCCTTTGTCTAGCAGAAGTCAGTCAGGAAACCTTTTTTTTTCCTCTTCAGTTATTTTCTCGATTTATAAAAATATATATAATCATTCTTTTAATTTCAGTTTTGTAAATGTTTGGAGTACTTACTGCATTCGTAGTCATGTAGGAGGCACTACGAGAGAATACACAGAGGATCTTTAATCAGAGAGCCTTTGAGGAGCTTTTGTGCACAGTTCACATTACAGAGAGCATGTACCTTTCAGTTAGAGGTGTTATAAACGTATAAGTAGGCATGGATTTTTTTTTCTTTGTGGCCTTTTGAGACAAGGTTTCTCTGTGTAACAAAGTTGGTGGCAGTCCTGGAACTCAATTTGTAGACTAGTCTGGCCTGGAACTCACAGAGATCCACCTGTCTCTGCCTCTCGAGTGCTGAGATTAAAGAAATGTGCCACCACTATTGGGCTAGGTATGCATATCCTTATTGACAGAGTGATCAGGAGCAGAAAAAACTAGTGACACATGTAACAGCTTGATAGGCAAATATTGCTTTCAGATAGGGACCTGGTTTGAAGAAGTATGCTGGGGGCAATGCATGGAATATACTGGAGGAAGTGCATGCTAGTAACTTGGGCCACTGAGGCCAGCAGGAAAGATTGTGAGGAAAGAGTTGAGAGGCAGAAAGTGTGTCAGCTGACTGGCCTTGATTTTCCTGAGTTAGGCCTCTTAGCATCCTGAAGATGAAGAAGGGGTTGGTAATTTGGAAGGAGCAGAGATGGGCACAGACTCTCCAGAGACACGGAGATAAGTGCTGTGGAGAAGTGGGATCCAGAAGGCCACCACTACAGGGTGGAAGTTTAACATGCAGGTCATGGAAGAAGAGAGGCTGCAGCACTGTCCTGGAGAAGATGCAGAAAGAGCTGTGAATCACACATGTGCCCTAGCTTTCACAGGAAGATGAAGTTCGTTTCCCAGAGCCAGAAACAGGGGTAAAGGTTGTGTAACAGAAGAAAGGGACCCTGCACTTAGAACTGGTCTAGAACAGATAGAAGGAGTGTGCGGTGTTCCACTTATGTTCGGGAGGCAGGAGGGCTGGGGGGATGGGAATGTCTGTGTGCACATCTAGTATTGTCAAGAAGCAGAGAAAGTAGTAGACTAGAATTTGAACTGAAAACTGACCAGTTATCAATACTAAATAGAAAAAAAAATGAAGTATTCTACAGAAACAGAGAAGGGTCTAGAGCTGAATGAGGACAGGGTAGTAGAGATGGAGACATAGGAAAGCCACGGTGGTTAGAGGATCATGAGGGGGTTGGGATGAAACATAACTGCAGGCTTCTTATTTCTGTTCTCCCTTTGGAGAAGTGTCACCTGTTGTTCTCTTTTGTGTATTTTCTGTGTTTAGTTAAAAACACAGACAAGGACAATCATGCTTACTCCTCTATAATGTGCTTTTTTTTCCAAAAAGCAATCTATTAAGTTTTTTCCTGTGTTTGGCATTCATTCTTGTCAGTGGAAAATGCTGCTTTATTTTCTTTCACTGAGTGGATGAAGCTTTCTTTGCTTCCGTGTGTGTGTGTTTGTGTGTGTGTGTGTGTGTGTGTGTTATGCATGCATGTACATTTGTGTGTATGCCATACATACGGAGTACAAAGGTTGATGACGGGTGTCTGACTCACTTTCCACATACTTGTTTATGAAACATATCTGGCTGGGTCACCCAGCCTGGCCTCAAACTTTAGATCTTCCTGACTTAGCCTCTTCCCAAATGCTTGGGTTTCAGGCATGTGACAGCATGTCTGGCTATTTTTGTGTTTTTGTGTGTGTGCTGGATACTAAATCCAGAGCCTTGGGCCTGCTGAGGACATCAATCACTACTGAACTATACCTCCAGCCTTATTTTTTTTGTTTTAAAATACTACCATTATGAACTGAGTACCATTATGAGAAATAGTAGATATGAACTATGCATTTTTTCTTTGAGCAATGAAGAAGGCACTAGTGATTGAGGTATTGTGGGTAGGGATACTGATGATGATGATGAGAGTTTCCATGAATTTTCTAGTTGATATGTAATAAAATGATACACATTTAGTATTTTGTGACATATTGTCATCTTAGAATTACTAGTTGAATGTCTTTTGTAGGTTTATGATTTATAGAGGGGACGGGCATAATGTTGATAATTAAAACATACAAGGAGGTGCTGAAGGTAGTCTGTATTTACACTCTTACTGTGGTTTCTGATTATATCAGTGGCCCTCTGAAGTGTGAAATAACCATGGGCCTTTGGTTAATGAATTGCACATTGTTGCTGTTCATTCATGGAATTTGCTCTTTTATTATATTTGATGCTTCACTTAACAACAAATTTTGCTTTCTCTGTGTTTGATATGTTTTTACCAAATTATTCCTGATTGTATCCATTAATCTTTAGTCACATTTGACAAAAATAAATTACTGTGATCTTTTAAAGTTACCACTAATAATTAGATTTTTTTCAGGGCATCAAAGTTTTGGGGGAAAACCAGTAGATGTGAAAGGGCTTTTACAGAAATGTTTGCACAAGCTTTGAGATAAAATCCTGTGCCAGTGACGGATAGACGAAGGCTGCGGTGCCAATAACGGATAGACGAAGGCTGCGGCGGAGGAGTTGTGGACTCTTCCTAATGCTCATTTATTACATTCTCATCCTCTGTAGTTTCTTGGGAATCAATTTTCATTTGTTTCATTTGGGAGTATTATTTCATAAACATAACAGGCACAGTTTGGCTCATGCTCTCCTGCAGGTCTAGGATCAATAGTAATGGCTTCACTGTTGAACACATCTGGGGCTAGTTCCTGAGCCGAAGTACGACGGCTCCCAGGCTCCTTGGTGGGGGCTTTGCCCCCAAGGAAGCAGAAATGATGAGACTGATTCATGCAGTCTCCCTCTCAGGTGTTTCCCTTTTATTTTCGTTTGATGTGACTTTACCTGTGTGTATCTGAGACCATCCAGGACATTATTGGTTGAAAGTCTAACTTAACAAAACTTAGCTTTGTGTTTCTGTGTAAAATGCAGAAAAGACTCTCTTGCTGGAGAAGTGTTCACATAGTTGTGTCTTATTTGAAAATGCTTATTAGAGCCAGAGTGGTGGGGGATGACTGGTGACAGGAGGGTCAGTGGCTCAAAGTTTTCAGACCATGTTTGAAAAGCCTAAAAGCAAGCAGCTGGAGAGATGGGGAGACGGCTCACTACTCTATTAGAAGACCTGGGTTAGATTCCCAGTACATGAATGAATTGTGGCTCCAAAGGATCTGATGCTCTCTCTGCCTTTCATGGGCTTTGGCACACATGTGGGTGTGTATGAACTCACAAAGGCATACACATAAAAATCTTTAAAGAATCCCTAAAAACAAAACAGTGCACAGGTATTTCTAGTCTAGTTCATAGGAGGTGCATAGGTGGCCACTGTTGGTTTCACTGTACTTCTTGCAAGTCTGGGCTGTGCAGCGTATTAAGGACAGAGGATATAGGTGTGGGATGAATTGGACTCAAATTTTGGTGTCATTGCTTATTTAGTCTCAACTTTCAACAAGTGTCATAACTTTACAGAGAAATATCCAGATATTCAGGGATGATTGGAGGGCAATAGGTCCTTTTCCATAAGCAAATGTTTATGAATTGTAGAAAAATCTGTGAAAGAGGGAGAGCCTTGAACATGGCTCATTCTGGGGCCTATAGACCTATATGATGCTTTAGTATCCTTCCTCAATGTTTCTGAGGGCAGGGTGTGTGGGTAGTTTTTATCAACTTGACATAAATCATCACCTGAGAGGAGGGAACTTCAATAAAGGAATTGGCTCCAACTGACTGGTCTATGAGCTTGTGTGTGGAGAGCCAAGTCCACTATAGTTGGTACCATCCCCTAGGCAGATGGGCCTCTGCTGTTAAAAAAAATAAAAATAAAAGGTGGCTGAGCAAAGCAGTCTTCTGCTATGGCTTCTGCTCTGAGTTCTTTCTTTAGTATAAAATGAAATAAGCCCTTTGCTCCCATAAGTTGGTTTTTGTCAGATTTTTATTTCAGCAATAGAAAATAAACTAGGAGAGTGGGGGAAGCTGCATTTCAAGGCGTGAAACTGCAGAAAGTTAGCTCATTGCTTGCCAGACACTCGAAATGGTGTGATGCTGCAAGTCTCTGACCACTATTTTGGAAATTTAGCTTTAACTTGTTTGTCCTCCCTTCCTTCCTCCCTCCCTCCCTCCCTCCCTCCCTTCCTCCCTCCCTTCTTTCCTTCCTTCTTTTTCTTTTTTCTTTTTTGTTTGTCAGTTTGTTTGAGACAGGGTCTCTCTACATAGCTGTAGTTGTCATGGAACTAACTCACCCTGTAGACCAGACTGTCCTAGAACTCTGGCTCCTTCTGTCATCTGAGTCCTGAGATTAAAGGTGTGAGACCCTACATCTGCCCTTTAACACCATTTTACTGTAGTGATTTCTTTTGTCAGGGATCAGACAGGCAAAACTTCAAATAGTTTGTGTTAGGAATTCATGTAGTCCAGACTGACTGCGAGCTAGCTAAATAGCAGAACTTCTGATCTTCCTGCCTCTACCTCCTGAGTTCTGGAATTAGAGTCATGCAAAACCACGTCCAGTTTAAATTCCAGATATTTTCAATGTTTTGTCTATTGTAAACAGTTATTTTATTTAACTAGGTTCTACCTATTCATTAACCTTTAAAAATTTTATTTACTTTTAGTTTATTCTAGTGTATGGGTATTTTGCCTGCAGAGGTCAGAAGAGGGTGTCAGATCTTCTAGAACTGGAGTTACAGGTAATAGTTAGTTGTCGTATAGGTGCTGGGAATTAAATCTGTGTCCTCTAGAAGAGTAGTAAGTGCCCTTAACTGGTGAGCCATCACTCTGGACTCACTTAACCTTTCCATTCTGCTTATTTTCTTCTCTTTCTGTCCATCATATTAGGTTGATTCTGTTTCTTTTAATTATTGACAGACTTTGTTCTTTGACAACTTTATACATGTGTATAATGCAGTATGGATGGCTTCTCCTCTTGTTTACTCTTATCTCTCACCATTATCAATCCCTCTTCCTCCCGCCTCATTCATTCTTTCCTAGATTCATAACTTTTTTGTTTCTTGTTTTTTTTTTTTTTTTTTTTTTTTGAGACAGGGTTTCTCTGTGTAGTCCTGGCTGTTCTGGAACTCACTCTGTAGATCAGGCTGGCCTCGAACTCAGAAATCCGCCTGCCTCTGCCTCCCAAGTGCTGGGATTAAAGGCGTGCACCACCACTGCCTGGCATAACTTTTGTTTTATGGCCCATTATATTTAATCAAGGCTACCTGTGTGACCATTGGACAGGACTATCCATTGGAGCTGGTGGGTTACCCAGTTGGCTCATAGCTGTCGGTAATGATTTCTCCTTTCCCCTGAGTCTATCAGGAAATTATGAGTTTTCTATTCTGTTCTGTTTCTAGATTTAGTTGCTACTGTCTTTAAAATCTATCTGGGACTTTGCCTATCACTGAGTCTTCTGCCTTGTGTTGATCTTGGCCATCTGTGGAGCCAACTGAGGCCATCACTCTGGTGGTGTGGTCTGGGTTGCATTTATCTTCCTGCGTCCGTCTGTGACCCAGCAGATAGTCCCCAGCTGTCCACAATGGTCAGGAGTAGCTTGCCAACTTCCTGTACAAAGTGGAGAAAGCTTCTTCAGACTCAGCTCTCAGAGGCTGAGTCCTTTGTTTCACCCACTGTGGATAGTGATATTCCTTACCCTTTAGGAACATAATCCCAGATTCTGAGCCTACCAAACACTGTGCGGCATTACTGGTCCATGGAGTGTTTATCTTACTTTGAATCAACCATGTCTTTTAAATAATTTTATTTGAATGAAGAAAGGAGGAGTTGTGCAAAGGTGGCTGTGGAATACCACATTAACTAAATCTTTGGTATTTGAAAAGATATGTATGTACCTACGTATGTGCATATGTATGTATGTATGTATGTATGTATGTATGTATGTATGTATTCATTTCTCTGTGTCACTGTGTACATGTATGTGAATGTGTGGCCGTAGTAGGAAAGCTGCTGTTACAAGTTTATGTCATTACATTTAGCTTTTTATGTGGATTCTAGGGATCAACCTCAGTTTGTATGATTTACACTTCCACTTCCTGACACACTTTCCTGACTCCCAGAATTTTATTTATAGCATTATTTATGATAACAAAATATCAGGGAATGTAGTCAGTTGTTGAAAATCAGGTAGACCTGTATGTAACTGAAGAGAAAATAAGTAAAATGTGTTATAAGTTGGAAAAGAATATTATGGAAGAACAACACACACATATATATATGTGTATGTGTATGTGTATGTATAGCAAATGTATACAGGCTATAGATTCAACCACAGCAAGATTATGGCAACATATATAAAACACTTAATAATTAATCTAAGTTTTCATTGACTATTGCATTATTTTTATTTTGTCTACTGATTACCCCACCTCTCCCAATTTGACACCAGATATTTTTATAACAAGATAAAAGGAGGAAGTGACAGCAGCAGCTCTCATTTCTTGAAACTACAGTATTAGCTTTTAAACACAACTTTGTAATCTTAATATTGTATGTATATCTAAATAACACAAAATGTGTTAATGATATGTATATGCTACAGTTATATATTAGTTATATATTATATGAGCATAGACAGAGGCATTAAAATAACCAATATCTAATATTTAACAAGTCTAAACAAGGCTAACATTCACTATCAGAAAATACCAGGCAAAATGCTGAATCCTGACCTTGACTTGCCTGGGTTACTATACAGCTTCACTCGGGTCTTATCCTGGAGAAATGAGTCCTTCATAAGAACACTCGGCCTTTGGGGTAGTCTTTATTAGTAATGGCAGTGGTTCTTGGAAACGCAAACCAGTGCCCAACATTTGTAAAGAAAGACTGTCCCATCTTTTCTCGTGCAGAAGGCAGATTTGGTGCTTGTGCTTATAGTATAAGGAACAAGGGACCTTAACTTTTTGACTTGTATGCCATGGCCTTGGTGTCTCTGATTAGTTCCATTTGACAAATGTTAACAATCATATCTCTGAAAACTTATCCTAATGACATAATTACGGATTCAGGGAATTTAAAGAAAAGTAGAATCTGTAAGAGTGAAAAAAGAAACTAAGCCAGATGTTCAAAATAAGGAACTGAATAAATAAATCATAGTAAACATTTAGTGTAATACTTTCAAATGCTTTTAAAATAAAATTATATACAATATTTATTGATGTGCAATGTATTTACAATAAACAATTTTAAATGGAAAAATTTTAAATGAGCTATGATCTAGTCTTTGCAAACCTGTACATATGCACATATACATGTTATAGAAGTGCATGGGAAAATGTGACCGTTTAAACACCCAGATGTCAACTGTGGTTATCTCCGAGTGCTGTAGTTACAGGAGGGTTTCGTTCTCTTTGCATCTCTGCGTTTATTATATTGAGCTTGTTTTCGTGCATAGTAAGATAATCAGTAAAAGATATTAAAATATACTTCTGTTCTATTCCATGATGTGAGAGTTAAATGTTGTATCATTTCTTCTCCCTTAAGGTTGTAATTATTTCCCTTGTGTTCATCCAACTGTCTTGCTCCGTGAGTTGATTTAGTTGGAAATAGCTAGAGAGCCTCACGTAGTCCAGAAGAGCTGGGTTTAGTGCTCACCACTCACCCTGCCTGGAAGGTATGGCTTCAGTCAGTGTGCTAACAGATGGGATGAAGATGAACGAAAGGTAGATTTTTACATTGACCGGATTCTTTACAAATCATCTTTCTGCCTGAGATTTCACTCAAGATTTTATCGCTGTGGAATTGCGGAGACCACCCTCTAAAATTAATGATAATGATAATAATAATAATAATGATAATAACAATAACCTCAGAGAGATGCTAGCATTCGGTATTGTTTTCATTCTCCTCAACAGTGGTAGGGCTTATTGCTTTGCATTATTAAATACATAAATAACCTAAAAAAGGTAAGAAAGGAGGGAGGCAAAGTGAGAGAACTAAACTCCTTCTTACAACATCTTGAGCTGTGGGGTGGAGAGAAGGCTCAATGGCCAAGAGCACTCACTGACTGTTCTTCAAGAGGACCCAAGTTTGACTCCTAGCACCTGTACAGCAGCTGCCAATCATCAGTAACTTCCCAGAGTCTGACAGTATCTTCTTTCCTCCATGGCGACAGGCACACATGTGTTGTATATACACAGATGCAGGCAAAACGCTCGTACACATAAAATAAATCCTTGAACCTAATTACCGGTCTAGGGTGTGGAGATCAGTCTTTCTTCTCTGAAGGACAGTCATTCCCAGCATCCTCAGCTCTAGGCATCTTGAAAGCATGTTTTGATTTCTTCAAACCTGTCTTTTGTAGCACAAGGGTTGAGTGCTGCGTGGAAAATGCCACTCAGTTATTTGATTAGGGTAAAGAGGCCTCCCTCCCATTTCCTTTACCTTATTCTTAAAATAATAAGATTTTAATTTAAAATCTCTGAGGGAGGGAAATATTAGACCCCCCCCAAAAAAAACCACAGAAAATAAATGAAAAAGCAAGTTGGAGCCCAGTGTTGAGAACTTGGAGGCCAGTGCAGGAAGTGTTTCTAGTGGGCGACATAATGAGTTACAGGGAAGTCTGAGAAACATAGTGAGGTCTAACACTGACAAATCAACACACAATCGCATATGCACGCTCTCGTGCATACACTCACGCATACACGCATGCACACACATACATACACAAGCATATGCCCACGTACACAAACACAATAAACATTTTAGGTAAGTAATCAAAGAATGAAGTCATAGAATCAGCTGAGGCTTCTGGTCATGCTTTGACTTTGTGTTATTTCTTTTCTTTATTCCCATCCAGCAGAATTGCGAATTTCAGAGCATTTGATACATGAGTCATTGAAAATGTCGAGGTTCTGATTTTAGGCTTTTTTTTTTCCTTTCTTCTGTAGTTTAAACTACTCTTAGTTTACATGGTGGTTTAATACACTGATGTGGCAGTTGTTTTTGGAAACTATGCTTGTTGTATGTTTTGGGAAAAATAATCATGTTTCTCTTCAGAAATTCTGTTGGGTGGTTTGGTAATTTGACAAGATAACAGTAGCAGAGAAGGGCTTGGTGTAACTGAGTGGCTTATTTTAAATTTCATTGTTACTTACTGTGGTTTCTCATGTAAATACATATGAATAACTTGACCTTAAATATCCTAGAATACCTGCTCCTCTGAGGTGGCTTGCTAATTCTTATAACAGCACAAAGAGTTGGGGAATGAAAAGTCTACCCTGATAGCAGGGGAACCCGAGACACTCTTGCTAGAGCTGCCTCCTGAGGCCAGAGGCTTTGGCTACACTTTGGCTCACTTTGTGAGCCTCAGGTCTGCTAGTAGCAATTCCCCAGGCCCATCCCTATGCCTTCACCCAAGGAACTTTCTAGAACCACAATCAGCTTTGTCATCGTAAACACTTCAGTGATACCCTTGTCGGGAAGCATAGCAGTGCCTCACCAAACAATTTCTCAGAACTTCTGGGGGAAAAACAAATTAAAAATTGCCTTAAAGATAGTTGGCCCAGGCAAGCCCTGGTTCCTGGAAATGGACAGCCAGGACTAAGCAGAGTACAAGATTTGCAGGTCTCATGCTTATTAATTTAATGGAGTGTGCTAGCTAAAACTGGTCTTAGACGTGTAAGCATGTTCTTAGAGACATTTCCCTTTTGAGGATATCCAGTGATTGCTGTCATGACTAACAGTGGCCTTCAGGACAGGATTTAAATGCTCCAGTGTAATGAAAAGCTCCTGGTCACCCCCTTTCAGGACAATAACACATACCCTTCTCACCATCCTCCAGTGACAAGCTGCCTGTGACAAGGCTGGAAACTTCCAAGCCTTTTCCAGTTTCCCTCCCTCCCTCCGTCCCTCCGTCCCTCCGTCCCTCCCTCCGTCCCTCCCTCCGTCCCTCCGTCCCTCCCTCCCTCCGTCCCTCCCTCC
>NW_021604636.1:9739301-9748753 GCF_004785775.1 Grammomys surdaster | reverse complement strand
CTCCCCTTGATTCTTCTCCTTCTCTCTCCTCTTCCATGGTTTTTCACTGTACAGCTCAGGCTAGTTCTCTTCAACAGTTCTCCAGCCTCAGCATCCTAGGACTGGAATTACAGGTGATAGTAGTATGTTCAACTTGCCTCTTTAAGCTAGCCTAAGCCTGCCACCTCAGCCATCCATCTTGAGCAAGGCTCTATGAACTCAGCTCATGCTGAAGGCTGCTTCTCCAGAAGTGATTAAAATTAAATTGGGCTGCTGAAGAGATGGCTCAGCAGTTGAGAATGTTTACTCATGATGGCTCAGGTTTGGTTCTTGGCACCCACATCATGGCTCACAACCATCCATAACTCCAGCGGATGTTTTGAATGTTTTAGGTGTATTTGTGTATGTCCCTGTGTGTATGTATGACTTTTTCTGTTACTGTACACATGTGGTGCCCATACATACACCCAGACACACACACAGAAATATACATAAAATAAAATAAGTAAAATATGAAAAAACCAAAAAAAAAAAACCCATCCAAATGGTCATCACTGGTTTCTTGAACAGGAATTTTGTTACCAGTAAAGCCCCTCCCAGATTTAAGTGGTTTAAAAATACCCACATCATCTCATTTGGGATATTTAGGAGTCACAGGGAGTGAGCCTGTGCTGGGTCTGTGGCTCTGTGTATCCACTGGCAGTGTCTCTTTGTGGCACACGTGGTGCTGGCGGGGCAGTTTCCCTAGCTGTTGGACTAAGGCCTGGCCTACTGATGACCTGTCATTTGGGGCTTCTTTGTTTCTACTCATACCATATGACACTTTGTTTCACCAGAGCAAGTGTTTGCATAGGGAGGGACCGAGGTGAGGAGGAGGAGGGGATGGGCTTACTGAGTTACTATGTTCTCCTGCTAGGGAGAGGGGCAGTGCACATAGGACACACTCAGTGAGGACTGTTTGGGGAGGTCTGAGATCACAGCCTAGGGGACGTTTGAGGTTGCCCAAATAGGAAGAGGAAGGTCTAGTTCTCTTAGGCTCATTTTCCTTCCTTTCCTGGTTACAGGGATCCTGATGTAATAACTGTGATGCTAGGTTTTAAAGAGAGGCATATTTAAAATAATGTGGCTCCTAAATACCATCTGAAAGTCAACTCCCTCGTCTGATCTTCAACTGAAGAAAAAAAGGGACTAATTTAGAATACCAAAAGATCTCTGTCGGATTTACTGAGTAGAGGTGGTAGAGTGTGTGTGGAAGAGGTCGGCAAATGTGATTTTGAGTCTATGCAGTCTGAGTTCATGCCCTGAATTCAGGTTCTAATCTGGAGTAAGACAGGTCTTCTCTCCTCTGAAGGAGGCCCTGGTGAGTCTCTGTGCCTCTTCACTCGCCTGAGCAGAGCCACTTGACAGCTGGTCCATGTGCACTCATAGCCAGAGTCCATACTACTATCTTGCTATCATCCCGTCTGTAGCACACCCAGAACAAATTAAGTGCTAGTAATGTTTTAATTAGAATGTTGTAGAACATTTTCTGGGATGTGTGTCTAAGAGCAGTGATATGCGTTGACAGCACTTTAGATTTTTGATTTTTTTTTCCTAGTTTGGACACTGGCAGTGTTTGATCTTGAATCAAACATCTCTACTTTTAGATCTTCATTGTTTCCAAATATTTTGTTCTTTTAAGTCAAGAGAATTGCTCTGGCTTTATGATGACATTTCTGTTCAGATTTTAAACTGTTAAATGTTATCAAAGCAACCCTTTGGCACTAAATGGCTCTGAACCGAATGCATGCACTTTCTCCTAGCCTAGCTTTGTGAGTCCAAATTATTCTGTCTCATGTTATGATTGTGAATTGACCTGTGACTTAACCAATTGCCTAAGGGAGTAGCCAGCTCCTGGACATTCCCAGTGATGCCTGTGGATGGATACCACAGGGCTTGTGAACTTGAAAAACTCACCTACTGTACGACACGTACTTTTACCACTGCTGCTCACCTGAAGCCTTAAAAAGGCAGGGTGTTTCTCCAAGAAAAGAAATCAGAAGTAGATTTTTTTCCCCCTAAGAGATTTGTAGTAAGTAGTTTTGGATACAGGGGATGGGATGGCTTGTAGAATGTACCTATTTTTGTTCAACCTCATCCTAGAAAGAATATTATCTTTAAAAAATTTTCTTTCTCTCCTTCGCTCCTCCCCCTCTGTATGTATGTGTGTGCGTGTGTGTGTGTGTGTGCGTGTGTGTGTGTGTGTGTTTGTGTGTGTTTGTGTGTGTGTGTATATGTGGTATCCTCCTCTGTATGAAGTACAGAACAAATTAAGGGTGAGTGCACGTTCTGCAGAGTCCAGAAGAGGACATTCTTTTTCAAGGAGCTGGACTTACAGGCAGTTATGAGCCACCTGATTTGGGGGCTAGGAACCGAACTGAAGTCTTCTCAGCAAGAGTAGCAAGTGCTCTTAACCACCGAGCTATCTTTTCATCCCCATGCCTGTTTGCCTTCTTTATGGATACTCTGGACCAGTTCACTTATCCTAGCTTGTATTTCTTTTTAATATCGAAATAGTATATCACACATAAAATGTAAACTAACTGCACTGTAAACTCAACAATAGAACTTCTTTGATTTTTCATCTTTGTGTTTAGGTATGGGTGTGTGTGCATGTGTGTGAAGTCAGGGACAATCTCGTTTGAAGCAGGTCTCTTGTTATTTACCAGGCTAGCTGGCTTGTGAGTTTCTAGGATTTTCCTGTCTTGATCTACTGTCTCTCTGTAAGAGTTGTAGGATTATAGATATTTATTACTTTATTCCTAATTTTTTGGGTTCCAATGATTGAACCTCAGGTCTTCATGCTTGTGTGCTTGCATGACAAGGATTTTACCCAACAAGGCCCTCTCCTCTTCTCTAATCTGGAAATTATTTCCCCCTGCCTGTGTTCCTTATACTATAACCTCTATATCCCTGATTCCCTTATCCACTGTATCATTGTCTCAGGCGCTTTTGCACGTAGGACCTAGAACACAGAAGGAGTTTGACTTGGTATTTTTAGTGAATGCATTACAGTAGCACAGAGTTCAGGAAAGGAGCAGTTTGTCCTCAGTGGGGAGGGACAGGCATGCATTCTGAAGGCTGTGCAACGGCACCCATTGACACCATGGAGGAAAAGATGGTGCCAGGCCCTCCTTTGATCCCCTAATACACCAGAGAATCTTGCTGCCACGAAGTCGTACGGTAATGTTTTCTAGGTGTGATTCATTCACAGTTTAATATGCTTCCAGTTCAGTCTTGACTTGTCCCTCAGGAAGCGCCTAAAATCTCTTCATTATAATATAGACAGTGTACTGCACTTTGAATACAAATTTATCCATGTTCAGACTAATTTTTCCAGCGATTGTCTCTACCCTGGAGAAGTGCCTTTAATGAATTACATACAAATTGTGTAATTTAAGAAGTTAATTTGCTTTTCTGGTTACACAGGACTGAAAACAGCCCTTGTAGAGAGAGATGACTTCTCATCGGGGACTAGCAGCAGAAGCACTAAATTGATCCATGGTGGTGTGCGATACCTCCAGAAGGCTATCATGAACTTGGATGTTGAGCAGGTAATTGTGTATGCTGGCTGTTAAACAAAAATTGCCACTATGTTTTTTCTACCCAATTAAGTCAGGCATTTTTTTTTAAATAGCTTTTAACATTTCTTCCCATTTAAAATACCTGTGTAGTGTATGCTACTGGAGCGTCTTTCAGGAGAAGTGTGCTTGTTCGCTCTGTATAGGATTATGTTTATGGGTAATCAAGGCCTTTTTCTGTACAAGCGTGTCAAAGTAGCAGATTTACAGAATCACTTTTGGATGTGTTGGCTTTTAACAATCGTGATTGGATTTTTGCCAATGGCCACCAAATTGCTACTTGCGAGCAGTTTTGGGGGAGCTGTGTTGTGATGCCGGCAGAGTACCAAATTGATCTCTTAACTACAGCTGCAATCATGCAGTCATATTGTCACTGACATATTCTTCAAGGGGGAAAAAAAAAGATGATCTGAGTCATGCTTTCTGTGTGTCACACTTTATTGTGTCCAGCCTGCCATCATTTGAAGACTGCTAAAGCAGTGTGGAAAATGACATTTCCCAGAGGGGTGGGAAAAAAACAGTCAGCTTCCTTCCATATCTGCTTTTCATACAAGGAAAACACAGCAGCGTGGTCTTGCCATTGTCAAGTGTTGAGCCTGTCCCCTTTCTTGCCTTGACAAGTCAGCTTTGAATCTGTCCCTTTTCTTATGTTTCTCTTCAGCATCTGTGATGGAGGCAAAGAAAACTGGCCAGAATTCATGATCTGCTGATTCCTGATGTGTTCTGGCTTATTTTGTGAATATCTACAGTCCTATTGTCATGTGTAAAGTTCATATTATAGTGATAATGCTAGCTCTTTAGGCAGGCATAATGGAGGGCATGGGGGTAAAGACAGGCTTTTTTTTTTCCTTCTTTTTTTTTTTTAATACACCATCTGTAAAATACTTGTCCAGGGCTACATACTATCTTTACTGAGTTTAAGGAAGGCCAGAGAACCTGCCATGAATTTGAACAATCTGTTCTCTCTTACTTCCAGAAAACAGTCTGGGAAAGGGAGAAAGGGAGCAATCCAGAGAAAGCAAGATAAATGGTTACAATAATCTTGTAACTCAAGTCAGGAAAATATCTTACACCTGGGAACTCTGACAGCATGTTTTTCTCCTATGCAAATACAGTTAAGGTTTCTAAAAAATCTTTGAGGTTGACAGCATGATGTATTATTAGAGATTTGATTAGGGGGAGCTCTCCTCGCTCAGAGGTAGAAGGCTTCTGTATATCAATCAGTTGGCAGGGTGTCTATTTGCCATTTGAAAATATTATGATCTGTTACTGCCAAACTAATTTTCTCTGTTTTGATTTTCAGTATAGGATGGTGAAAGAAGCCCTTCATGAACGTGCCAACTTACTTGAAATCGCTCCTCATTTATCAGCTCCGTTGCCTATAATGCTTCCACTTTACAAGTAAGCCTTCGCCATCACCTGTATGCTCTGGGCTTGTCTGAGGTCAGCAGATCAACAGGCTTCTCATGGAAACAGTCCTTCTGTGTGTGTTTCTTAATGAGGCTTTAATTGGTCTCGATCTTTAATCTATTTCAAATACTTTCCTTGGTGTATTTAGAAATGAAGATTTTCTTAAATACTCTCTGTGGATTTACGTCTAAGGGCCAGATTTTGAAGGCAAAGAAGGTTGAGTTCTGTGTTTATATTTAATGGAATCTTATTTCAGTTTCTCCAAGTATGTAGGTGAACAGCTGTGTTTACCCTAAGGCATTCAGATGAGGTCCTGTGTGCAGTGTAAAATGCAACCCCCCCCAACTATCCTGATACAAAATCTGAAACTACAGTGTAGAATAGCTATACTGTATCATTTTATTTCTAAGTTAACATAGATGAAATTCATCCAGGAGGTGTGATTAATCATTTCCCTGGTGTTAGACCTGGGTGTGAGATTGCTCTAGGAAGATATCCCTAGTTACTTGGAAAAGTGGATTATGTCATTCTTGTAGCCACATGGGTGATGTAGGGCTTGAAACAGATTTGACCACCCAGTGCCTGTTTGGTTAACAGATTTCTGAGGGTTTCTTCAACCTGGTTGTAGTTCTCATTTACCAAGGCCTCCATCCTACACTATTTGAATTCACCTCTAGACCTGTGAGGCACAGGCATGGGTGTTTATTTATTTTGGATGCTCCCTGAACAATTCTATCATGGAGCAAGCAGGAACCATGGAGATAGTCATAAGAGCTCACCATTCTCCTGTATGGGCAGCTAGCGTGTCGCCAGAAGCAACTATGTGCTACCCCCCACCGCTTGCACCCTCCCCCTCTGCAACAACCTCCCTCCCTTTTTTGTAAGTTAAAGTGCCATTCTATAATGCTGTGTTTCTAAACTAAATCTTCTCTCTCTGCTTGTGCTGTAGGTGGTGGCAGTTACCTTATTACTGGGTGGGAATCAAGATGTATGATCTGGTTGCAGGAAGTCATTGCCTGAAGAGCAGTTACGTTCTCAGCAAATCCAGAGCCCTCGAGCATTTCCCCATGCTCCAGAAGGACAAGCTGGTAGGAGCCATTGTCTACTATGATGGTATGTGATATTTCTTTTCTTTGTACAAGACTTTTTTCTTTTTGTTCACTTGGGACCTCTGAGAGTACACTGATCCTTACTTATCTCGTTGCAGTGGAATAGGTTTGCATCCTACTTTGAACGTTAATCTTAAGCAACAAACAAATGCACCCACATAGATAGGGATTCACTATATTTGGTAGTATTGGCTGCAAAACTACCCACAATGCTTTGCTTCTAACCTTTCTTTTGTTTAAATAATTATAATAGTATATACATATATTACATATATACATACACACACACACATATATATATATACATATGCACACATATATTATACATATGTGTATAATATATATACATATGTATATATGTATAATATATGTGTGTATGTGTATATATATTATTAATATGTTTTTTTAAGAGATAGTCTAGACCAGGCTGGCCTGGAACACACTGTATAGACTAGTCAGGCTATATATTTGTTCTTATTTTCCTGCACTCAGCCTCCAGAGTGCTGGGATTGCAGGTGTCGGTCAGGACACCTGCCTTATCTGTGTTACATATTCTTTTTCATCTTTGACTTCTACTTCTGTCTCTTGGTTGGCTTGACCCATCTCTCATAGTTATGTGTTTCACCCTGTCTTCATACCACTCCATTTGTTCTATGTTTGGCAATGAGTGCTTGCCTTATGAATATATTATGATGTTGAAAGCAGCTGAGGATCTGTAGGTTTTCTAGTGAAACCTCTGTTTTCTGGGGGTTGTAAAACTAGAGAAACATGCCCCTTGGGCGGAAGTTGACGCATTGTTGTTTTGTACAGATGTTAGACTTTGCCTAATGTCTATTTGCTATGTGCTCACTGTGAATTCTTTTGTGTGTGTGTGTATATCATATAATTTGTACATTTTTATTTGAGGAAAGTAAGCGGTTTATTTCCAGACAGATTACAACTAACAGCAACAATACAAAGCAGTATAAGGAAAACCATTTGTGAATTCTCATGGCCTTTTAAAAGTGTGTACAGGACTAGAAAACAATGAAGTGATGATATTCATTTATATGGAGCTAAGAAGGCACAGGTGATTGTCCATGTTCAAACGGTTTAGAAACTTTATGACACAAAGACATCTTAGGTTCTGAATCTCTGTGATCCCATCCTGTTATATGATCTTTATACTTGGTGTTAGATACATAAATTCTTAGCACAAAGGAATGTTTTGTTGTGGTGTTTTAGAAGATTCGATGAATATTTCCATGTTATATTATGTGATATTGCTTTTAAAGGCTACGCTTTCCTCCCTTCCTTCCTTCCTTCCTTCCTTCCTTCCTTCCTTCTTTCTTTCTTTCTTTCTTTCTTTGCCTTTTACGTTGTCCACTGTTACCCTTCTGAATCAATTATAGCTGCTGTCTGACAAGCTTTTATATATAAATGCAGAATGTATGTGGGCAGAGGTGGCAATGGGGGTCAAACTTAAGAAAATGTCCTTGGAGCAACAGTATTAGAAAAATGTTAAGGGTCTTAGACAGACATTAAAAGCTAGAAAATTAACAGTTTTCAGGGACTTTCAGCATCTGAGACACCACAGGGGGGGCCACTTAACTACTTTTTGGTGCCCTTGAAGGAGCCTACATGTTAAAGGACAACCTTCACCGTGAATCTGCTTTCTCTGCATCAGACCCTTAATGTTAACCATTGTAGTTTATTGGGTGATTACAGTAAAGAGGTTTCTGGTCCAGGAGGAGTAGGCATTCTGTAAATAGCATCCTGTCTATACTCATGTGGAAATATTTGTGGCTTTGTCCTTCTCTTACTTCTTCCTCTCACACAAATCCTCTCAAATTCTTACTGTTTCTTTAACATGGAGTATGTTAGGTACTAAGTTGTATGTGTGCATACTGCAATTACCCATTGAAGAAAATCACTGTCATGCCTGCATTCATGACTGTCTTAGTTTGCTATTATCATGAATTACGGATTCCTACTGTGGAGAATCTAGGCTAGTTATGGTTATATTGGGGTGAAGAGACACCATGACTAAAGCACCTCTTATAAGGACAACATTTAATTGGGGCTGGCTTACAGGTTCAGAGGTTCAGTCCATTATCATTACGGCAGGAAGAAAGGCAGCATCCAGGCAGACATGGTGCTGGGGAAGGAACTGAGAGTTCTACATCTTTATTTCATTCAAAGACAGCAGAAGGAGGTTGTCTTCCAGGCAGCTAGGAGAAGAGTCTCAAACCCCACAGCCACAGTGACACACTTCCTTTAACAAGACCACACCTACCCCAACAAGGCTACGTTTCTTTCTTTTTTTTTTTTCCTTTTTTTTTTGGTTTTTCAAGACAGGGTTTCTCTGTGTAGTTCTGGCTGTCCTGGAACTTACTCTGTAGACCAGGCTGGCCTTGAACTCAGAAACCCACCTGCCTCTGCCTCCCAAGCGCCGGGATTAAAGGCGTGCACCACTACTGCACAGCAAGGCCACATTTCCTAATGGGGCCACTTCCCATGAGCCAAGCACATTCAAACTACCACACCTGTTTTTATAAAAGCAGCGTATACACTATCCTGCTAGAATTAGGAAAAGTTCCTGTTTGTTCTGAAACTACTCAGGCTTTGATATATAAGATTTAAGTTGAGGCAAAACAAAAATGTATGAGAGTAGGGTTTTTTGCCCCTACAGTATATCCACATTACAGTTCCTGTGTTAGCCACTGTGGTGTGATGAGCAGACAAAGGGTCCCCGTGAAAATAAGGAGGAAAGCCACACCAGGGCAAAGGAAGTCAATGCACTGAATAACCTTTTCAGAATAAAGAGAGAAAGCCCCAGTGTTCATAAGTAAGCATCAAGTCCATAGTTATGCACATGACTCTTTGGCCACGCTACACAAGCATTAGAACCTGAAATCTGTGGTGCTCAAATGGAAAGCCAGGCATGGCCTTGTGTGCCTGGAGTCCTACGGATGGGAGGTAGGAGTGGGTGTGGGCAGAAGCAGGGTTGCTAGGATTTGCCTTGGTTGTCAGCCTAGCTCCTACACCTTCAAAATAAGAACAAATAAACAAAAACCTAGCAAGCTCCAGCCTCAGCGAGACACCCTGACTCAAGGGAATAAGGGAGAGGCAACTGTGGAAGCTGCTGATGTCATGACACACATACAAAGAAAAAGAAAAAGAGCCATATACAAGATTGTAAGACAATCCGAGTTATTTTGAAATGAAACTAGGCCTGAAATAACTTTAAACCCAATACTTGAATTCATATTCAATTACCTATTTTCTTTTTTTCTTTTCTTTCTCTCTTTCTTCCTTCCTTCCTTCCTTCCTTCCTTCCTTCCTTCCTTCCTTC
>NW_021604636.1:9722163-9739201 GCF_004785775.1 Grammomys surdaster | reverse complement strand
TTTCTTTCTTTCTTTCTTTCTTTCTTTCTTTCTTTCTTTCTTTTTTTGGTTTTTCAAGACAGGGTTTCTCTGTGTAGCCATGGCTGTCCTGGAACTCACTCTGTAGACCAGGATGGCCTTGAACTCAGAAATCTACCTGCCTCTGCCTCCCAAGCACTGGAATTAAAGGCTACCACTGCTCGGCTTCAATTACCTATTTTCAAGCAGCGTAGTTTTTATAATTTATACATGAAGAGGCTCTTGATTCTAATGAAAAGGTCATTTATGGTCATAAAATGAATTTTTGAATGATGCCAGAAGTTGTATTCACTACAGACTCTTATTATTAACACGTCATAGAGTTGCATCAGTACTAGTGATTATGATGCTCTGAGACCATAGTGACACCAGCTAGCATGCATCAAGTTGGCCTAGGGGTTGAAGTTGAGACAACCTTTAAGGTCTGTTCACCACGGAACTGTTAGAGCTTTAAAGTGTTCATTTAGGAGAACAAATTGTACAAATATCAGAAGATTTTTATTTATTTATTTTTATTTTGAGACATTCCCAGTCTTTAACTCTGATCTAGTCTGGAATTCACTATGTAGACCAGGTTGGCCTTGATTTCACAAAGACTCATCCGGCTCTTCCTCCTGAATGTTGGACTTAAAGCTGTGCACTGCCATATATGGCTCAAAAGTTTTTAAGTACATAGAGCCATAGTTAATCCTAAATACATTGTGATAGCTACTGTATATGATTAAGGCAAAATAATTTTTTCTAATTAAGTTCCTATATGTGGTAGAACATTTGTTTTTTCATTTTGCTTGTTTGTTTTTTGTTGTCATAGGCTGGCTTTGACGTTTTCTTCCTACTCCCTGCCTCTCCCCTTTTTCATACACCACCCTCCTGCTCCCCATTGCTGGTTTGTAGGTGTGTGCCATCACACATAGCTCCCATACTGTCTGATGTAATTTATGGGCTATTTTGTATGTGACATAAGTATGACCCGCTGTGGTATTTCACTGTTAACTGTTAAAAGACAAACTGATACATATGGAGGAATAACCGCTATCTTTTTAAATGTAGGCAGAGTAAATGTCAAGTTTCTCCATAAAATCCATATGAAATGAAAGGATACAAGTCACATACCAGATTTTCCCTCCAGTCACAATTCCTTACGCTTTTTTTTTTTTTTTTTTTTTGAGACAGGGTTTCTCTGTGTAACCCTGGCTGTCCTGGAACTCACTCTGTAGACCAAGCTGGCCTCGAACTCAGAAATACACCTGCCTCTGCCTCCCAAGCTCTGGGATTAAAGGGGTGCGCCGCCACTGCCTGGCAACTCCTTAACATTCTTGATTGAAAACTTATACATTGATCCTTGGGTTTCTCTCAACCATTACCTTGTGTCTCCTTTGTGCTCCTAGTCCTTAACTACTAGATCCTTAATAGTTAGGTCCTGGCTACACTATGTGCACTAAGGGTTACCAGGCAGAGAGAATGCTGACCAAGTCATTCTCTAAGAAAGCGGGAAGATGCTGAATGCATCTCTGCTTAGGTGTCTTGGAAGTCTCTTAGATTGTGTGACTGCTGTTGGGATATAGCTGGAATTGTTGTCATGTATCAGCTTTAGTCCAAGTTTCTAGTTCCTCACAGTGGTGGCACATCCAGCCAGCTGATCCCAGAACACGAGAGACGGAAGCAGCAGGATCAGGAGTTCAAGACCACACTCAGCCACATACTCAGTTCTAGGCCAGCCTGGGTTAGATGAGACCCTGGCTTTTGTGTGTGTTTGTGTTTTGACACTAGTTCTCACTATATAGATTAAGCTTGCTTAAAAGTTCAAAACCCCTGCCTGCCTCTGCTTTCTCAGTGCTGGGATTAAATAAATGCATGTGCCACCATACCCATGACTGTTCCTTAAAAGTAAAAATTCAAGTTTCCGGAGTAGATTCCTGGTGCCACACTAGTTGGACTTTCGTCATCCAATCCTGTGCACAGAAAATGAGATATAATTAAAAATCATTAAATATTTACAGCATTAAGTAACTCCATTAAAACTCTGTAAAAATGAAATTGGAGAACAAAATTGTAGCTCTAAATTTTCCCTTTCTGTCAGTCAAGACATGAAGAGAGGTGTCTGTTACTTTATACCCAGCAATGCTTCTAAGTATTCCACACACACAGATGAAAATAGAAACCTGAAGAAATTGTATTGGCTTTCCCGGTGTGAATAAAAGTTGGTTACATCTGTTTCAAAAAGCGAATTAAAAACTATCATTCGTTAGAATATTCATTTTTATTCCAGTTTAAAACTCACAGCATACAGAGATGAATTCAGCTGGTGAGAGCCCAAAGCCAATTTAATCTCTGGCTCCCCTGAGGTAAATGTAGTTCACGGTCCTGCCCCCACTCCAACCTCAGCTATAATCCCTGACTCCTGAGGTAAAAATGCAGTGAAGTGAAGAAAATCCTGCAGCAGGATATAATGATCCAAAATGACAGGGACAATAATGACAATGAATTTCATGTCTCCCAGTCATGAGCCGAAGATGCTTGACTAGGCTGACGTATACAATTAAATTGTTACAGGTACAGCAGGAGCTTGCAGTTAGCTGTGTGCTTTGGGGACCTGATGCCTCGGGCAGAAGGCAGATAGTGGTATCTAGCCTCTTTTGTTAGGAACAGCCTATTACTCCTTTAGGCATGCACCAAGACCGTACACCTTAATAAAAGAAACCCCAAGTTAAAGACAAGTCTTTAAGGTATTTGTCCACTTTGAAAACTTAAAAGAAAATCAATTACTCAATACTATAAACATGAGATTTTTCTGGCCTTATTTTTTTTCCCCCTTTGCCTTCCAGGAGCATAAGTGAAATCTAAGATGGTGTCAGTGATTCTTATTTACGATACCTGTAAGCAAAGAGGTTGAGCTAATTAACGCAGAGAGACACATTGTTGTCTCCAGAGTAATGGAAGTAGGTTGAATGGATAACTGAACATTGTCAATTTATATTCTCACTGCCTGTTTTCAACTTTGGACTACCTCTGCTGTTTCACACAGCTCTTTAAAGTGGAGTGCTATTTCCCAGAAGAATGACTGAGCCCCATGTGGCACACAGTTATGAGGATACACTAAAATGTCTGCTAAGATTTTTACCATCAAATTCTTTAGAAATTTCTACTTTGTAGCGCTTCAAATGTGTATGGTATGTGAGTACAGTGGTTCATGTAAGTGGTTTATAAGTAACCATAACTATTGAAACCTCATACTGATATTCACTTTACTTTTGAGCTACTCAGTTTTTCAGGTCACTGGGAAAGTAGTCATTTATTTTCTGATACCTGGCTTATTTGTTTTCCAAATAAGTATATTTATCACGAGAAAAAAATATCTTGAAAGATGAACTTACCAATTGCCCTTCATTTCTTGAGGTCTAATTTTTGTAATCTTTGACTCATTGCGATAACTAAAATGAAGTGGCGTTATTGAATTAAGAGGGTCATTGTCTGTGTCCCCACTACCCTGAATGTACCCAGTCTCATCTGGATTAGAGGGATATCATCCTGGGGACTCAGAATTGTCAAAATTTGGCACAATATAATAAAAACTTGTTAATACTATTTTTACTGTAATCTCTTATCTTAAATGAAAAAAATAGATCTATTAAGTTCTATTTGCAAATAATCACCATGTCCTTGACCATTTTTAGGTTTTTATTATATAAAGTTTAAAAATATACATATATTAACACATATATTAGGACATACATATATCATAAATGTAAATTATAGAGCATAATAATAAAGACTCTGGAATTTACAACCAGGCCTAGAGCCCAGAATATTACCAATACATTGAAGTTATCTTTGACTGTCCCACATTTGATTATTGTCCCTGTAGCCTAGATTAGGGATCTCTCTCTCAATCTCTCTTTCTCTCTCTCTCTCTCTCTTGATTTTTTTTATTATTATCTTTAATCTTTTTTTACAGTCTAGTCATTCTCCTCCTACCGATCTGTCCTCCCAACAGTTCCTCATCCCATTCCTCCTCCCCATCTTTCTCTCTTTGACTTAGCACACAGAGATTTTTAATAAAACACTATTTGTTTTTTAAATGTTGCAAAATCATTACACAGTGTGCTATAAAAGTTGATACAAGCCCTTTGCAGAGTGGTCGGATGCACAATGTGAAATAGATAGGGACACTGGCATTACATATGCCCCAGGAAATTTTTACATATGTCTACCAGGAGGTATATATATGTCTGTGTGTGTGTGTGTGTGTGTGTGTATAGTACAATTAAACCAGCACTGAAAGTGAGTGGACTATGACTGAACTGAACAGTGTGGATGAGTCCTAGCAATAGGGTAATATAGTATGTTTAATATCACTGTGGAGAACCACTTTACAAATTAACTGTATATTGAATCACACACTGTATATGGATGATTTTAGGCTATGATACCTAACTTAGTGTCTATTTTGAGGTTTAAATAAGCAAATAAATGGGAAAACCTTTATAAAATAGTAATTTCCGATATATTATTATATTTGGGTTGGCTCCATGGTTACACATTCTAGTTTTCATTGAAAATGTTCTAAAGTAAGTATTAGTAGTGCAGACATCTGCTTACGCAGTTAAATTTTTAAGATTTTTCGGAAAGAAAAGAAAACAAACAAACAAAGTAAAAACATTTGTGAAACCTTTTCAGGAAAAAACGTTGTGCCTAGGAACATGTTCCAAGTAAGTGATAGTGTTTGTGATTTCAAGATTCAAGACAAGATGTTTTCAAAGAAATTTTTTTGGCCTTTGGATGTTACTATAAAGCATATTTGTTTTCTTACTATTTTGTCCATGTACAGTTCTACACTTCTAAATTAACCGCATGGTTGTTGGTCTTGATTTCCTAGTGTCCTCTTTCCTGTTACGTCTCTCCTCTTGCTTTTTGTTGGTTACATAAATGAAGCTGACATCATTGCTCACATAGCAGGCATTTTTTTTTCTTTTGCCCTCAAATGCTGCCTTTTTGCTATTCAGTATATCTGGATACCAACTAATGCTAAATGAAATTTGACATATACCCCTAAGAAACAAAACTTATAAACTGTGGCTTCAAAGGAAACCTTGAATAAATAGGACACAGTGTGTCCACCCGGGCTAACATTCAGCATATGCTTTAGCTTCCTGATGGCGAGGCAGAGCACGAGAGCCCCCAGGAAACTTGGCAATTGTTTATCGCTCACTTGACAAGCATGGATTAAATACCAGGCCTTCATTTTCCTATAGCTAGGTTTTTAAAAATCATAAAGAAGTAGACCTGATCAGGTGGCACACTCTCAGATAGTAATTATTCATAGTGGACCTTGTGTATATAAAAGCTTAAAAACTGCTAAAGACTCACCAGGGTCTTCAGGGGTTGTATAAAGCAGCCTGAGCAGATAGATCTGATGGGTTTAGGAGAAGACTGTCTTCCTCTCCTACTCATGCTCAGTGACCCTTTACTTGGATGGGGAAAAAGGGATCAAAGGCAAAAGTTATTATATTAAAACCCATGCATTTGCCCTTTCAGTTTGATTATTTGTCTTAAAGTAAATACGAAATCCATTAACCAATCATTGTATCTGCCAGTAACATAAAATTAGGAGCCTATGGGTTTTGAGAGAATGTACTACACATGTGCCGATTAGTAATACATTTTCTGAGTAATTTTCATAAGTCATTGTAGTCAACTCAACCCTTTCTGTATGTTAGGATCGGATATTATAGTCCATATTTTTCGGGAAGGACGGGAGAATGTAGCTAAACATTTGTGTCAATATTTTTGCTACACACAATTTGGACAGGTGTTTGCATAGTTGAGAGAACCTTACAGAATGATGACTGTACGATCGTGACCTTTCCTGTCCGTCATTGATAGATTATTTTCTTTTTCATTGCTGTGATAAAGCACTCCCACAAAAGTAACTGTAGGGAGAAAAAGGGTTTATTTTGGCTTATAGCTATCACAGACAGGAAGACATGGTAGGCAAGGAAACAACTATTGGTGGCTCGGGCAGGAAATTGGTTAATCAAAGAAAGTAAATGGGAAGTGGGGATAGGCTGTAAACTCTTAAGGCCCGCCCTCCCCTCCCCCACCCAGTGACCTACTTCCTGCAAGGAGACTCTAGTAAAGGGTCCACAATCTGTCCAAGCAGCACCAGCTGAGAACCAAATGTCCAGATACTTCAGTCCATGGGGGACATTTCATATTTAAACCACAATTAGTTTTTGAACATCAGTACCAAAGTATTTGAGCCCTCTTCTGGCATCCAGTGGCATTGCATGCATGCAGTGCACACAATAAACATGCAGCCCCAACACTCGTATATACAAAATAATATTTCTTTCATTCTCCCTCTCTCTTCTTTTCTCCATTCCTTCCCTCCTCTCTCTTTTTTCCATCGAGATAGTGTTTCTCTGTGTAGCATTGGCTGTCCTGGAGCTCACTATGTAGACTAGGCTGACTTCAAACTCATAGATCTATCTGCCTGCTGGGGCTAAAGGCATGTGACACCATACCTGTCAACATTTCTTTAAACAATTAAAAAAAAAAGAGAGTTCAGCATGATATGTTTTTATTATCTTTAGAAAATAAATGAGGACAACACAATACAGTAAGATATGATACAATACGACAACTGCTACTTTCAAAATTTGTACACTAACTCATCATAGACATGACCTATACTATGTCTGCTTCTCTCCATAACTAACTTAACAAACATTAAACTCAAGAATACTCTGTTTTGATAGTTACTTGAACCCAGGGCCTTCCTTGTGCATTCTAGGGAAGAACCATATTGCTTAGTTTTTCTCCCAGTCCTTAGTCTATGCCTGTAGAGGCAAAGATTCCACTTTAAACAGAACCATTCTGCAGTGCTGTATAATATCTTAGTTAGTATCTAGTCGCATTCACATATCCTTTGTAGCTTTATAACTTTAACAGATCCTTGAATGAGAATTCAATTTATAAATCAGATAAAATATTCCAGAGGTAGTGGGATCATGTCTACAATCTCAGGGTTCAAGAGGTGAAGGCTGAAGCTTGCAAATAAGAAGCCATCACAGGCAACATATACCTTTTTTCTTTGTAGTACAAAACAAACAAACAAACAAGGTGTGAATGCAATTCAGTGGCATAGCACTTGCCTCAAATGTACAAAGACTTGGGCTTGATAAGCTGTCTCTGCAGATGGGAACATTCTAAAAGGAGCCTGGCATGCTATCCATGCTTACAGTTTCAGCACCCTGGAACCTAGCCTAAGGCACGAGAATGATGAGTTTGGGGTCAACCCATGCTACACAGCAAAGGTCTCCCTGTTTCAACATGTGTGCCAACAGACAAAAAGGAAGACAAAATCTTAGTTAAAATTTGTGCTCTGGACAGATACAGTTTAAAAAGAGGAGCTAGAGATGGATCAGTGGTTAGGAGTACTAATTCTTTCAGGGGTCCTGGCTTTGGTTCCCATCACTCACATGATGATTCACAGCCATCTGTAACATCTGTTCCAAGGTATCTGACGTCCTCTCCTGACCTCCATGGACAAGAGGTGCACATGTGGTGCAGATATACACACAGAAAAAAAAACACTCATACACATAAAATGAAGTTAAGTTGAAAATAAATTGAACTCAGATCGCCAGGGTTGGCATCTAGCACCGTAAGCACTGAGCCATCTTCCCTCCCCCAACTCCCCTCTTTTCCTTCCCCTCCCCCTCTTTTCCTCCCCCTCCCCTCCCCTCTCCTCTCCTTTCCTTTTTTCCTCTTCCCCTTCTCTTTTCCTTTCATTTTCATTTCTTTTTTAAAAACAGGGTCTCACTGTGTCTTGACCGTCCTCAAACTCACTGAGATTTATCTGCCTCTGTTCCCAGTACACGTCTACCATCACTCCAGCACCCCACCCCCTTTTTTTCCTTGATTTGTTTTAAAATCACTAGATTTCTTTGTTGTTAAAAATAGTTTCCCTATAATATGTCCCCCACATTTCCTGTACCAATAAATGGTTGCTAGATAAGAAATGTCATCCAGGGGCAGTAGCTTGACACTACGTTTGTCATTGATAGGCTGGGAGACACCTGAGTGAGTCTTGTGGTTCTTACCTGATCTTAAATTCACAGTGTGATCTCCAGCTAGCTGCTGAGGTAGGGGACATTCAAAGGTGTCTTTTACTGCTCAGTGTGGGGCTTGGGAAGGAAGGCTGCAGTAGCTGTGGGCTTGGCTGGCAATGCTCTCCTCATTCCATTGCTCATCTGTTATCATCTGCTCTTCTTCGTGCTTCTCATACAGCAGCTGGCATGGATTTCCTCATAGGGATAGTCAGACTTCTTCATCAGTAGCTGACTTGCCTCAAAGAGCACATAAGTGACCAAAGCAGAAATGCAAGGCTTCTCTTGACTACCCTCTTGGAGTCACACAGTGTCTTTTTCACACCACGCTAATTGAATTGAGTCCCACAGGCAGCCAGATGAAAGGGTCAGGGTGACACAGGAGCAAAAAAAACGTAGGTGGCAGGGTTTATTGGGCAGAGAGGGAGTGGCCCTGCTGGCAAAGTTTAAGGGGGAACAACCAAACTGTTGGGTCAGGAATATTCTAGGAGCGGGTGGGGTTATCCTGCAATACAGCTTTTGGATCCCATCCCCTTCTGCAGTTACCATAGCATAGCTAATTGAAATATTCCATTAGAGCCTGACGGATTTTAAATGAGTTCTTTTCTAATTCTGTTTTTCCTAATTTATTAACTCAGTTAATTATAACTTCCCTGTGTTAACCATTTGCTTCCTTTAGAAACCTTGCATATATAGGCATACTTTGCTTGCTTCTTTCCTGTTATTTATGAGTTTTCAAAAAGTAATGGAAAAGTAGTTTTCCATCATCTTTAATGTGCTCATTACATGTGTATATTTGATGAGCCTATCCATCAGAAATACTGACATTCAAACGGTTACTTCCTTGAGGTGGTTCCTGAGTACTTCCTATAGTCTGTTACCGGTCCGACATGGTGTCTGTGCTATTTCTGTGACAAGTTGTTTGGAGTTACCCTGACACCTCACTATGCTCCAACTTTTGTAAAACAGAACAAAACAAAACATTTATCTATTGTGTATACACGCATGCCATGGTGACATATGTCGGACAGAGGACAATTTGCAGGAATCAGTTCTCTACTTTCACCATGAGCATTCTGGTGATGGAATTCAGGTCAGAGTCTGTTGTCAGGCCCCTTTACGAGATTAGCCATCTTTGGAAATAGCTGCTTCTCCAAGGAAGAACTGTGCGGGACTGCTTTCTAGGGCCTGGATGTTCATTGATGCTGATTGGTTCACATTTTTTGGCCTTCCAATTGAAAAAATTAGGGCTAGTTTTGTTTTTAGAGATATTCTCCTGCTATGCTGTCTATACTGGATTCTATTTGTATCTTCTGAGTACCGGGATTATTTCAGACATGTGCCACAATGCCTGGTTTGCAAAAATAATATAATGGTTAGTTTTGATTTTTTTTTTTAAGATGATACTATCCCTTTTCCCTCCAAACTGTTTCATATACTCCTTGTTCTTTTATCAAGTCATGACCTCTTTATTTCATGAGTTGTTGTTAAGTATATTCACACACACACACATATTTGTAACTACATAAGCACAATCTGCTCAGTCTAATGTTATTTAATTGCATGTTTTCAGGCTGACCATTTGGCATTGGATAGCCAGTTGGTGTTCTCTTCCCTGGGGAAGACTATTTCTTCCACTTTCAGCATTCCTTAGTTGCCTGTAGTTCTTTGTGTGGGGCTGATAAGGCCTCATGAGCTTTCCAATATTCATGTTAGCATGCCCACTGGTGGCACCCTTGTTCAGGTCATGATTAGGCAGTCATGTTGGTGAAACTTCATGGTTGTTGTTTCTGACATTTCTAGGAGATACAACCTGACAGGTAACAAGCTGATCCTCAGGCTCTGAAAGTCTTTCTGCCCCCTCTTCCTCAGTGATCTCTGAGCCTTAGGTGCTGGAATTGTATTATAGATGTATCCATTCATTGGAACTTGTGTAATGGTCTCTGCTGCAAAGAGAACTTTCTTAGAAGTGTCACGACTACACTTACCTGATGATTAAGGACAAATATTTAGAGTGTAGTTAGAGATCATGCTGGTAGTACAGTGGGAGTTGTAAATTTTTCTCCAAGATTCATGACTTCATTAACCCTGGATGGTTGGCAAGATATCCAGTAGCAGGCATGATTTTCCTTTGGTTGAGTGAGTCCTAAGTCCAAATAGAGAGGTGTTGGTTATTGCCAATGTATTTGTGTCATTCCTAGAGTCATAGGGATATCTCCTGACCCAGTACATTTTTGAGCAAAGAAGAAACATATGGTGAGTTCGTAGATATATTGCAACTTTAAAATTCATATGTGTAGCTTTTATTTAATCTCATCAGTCATATTTCCAAGGAAGTATTATTGAACACAGTTTAATTTTATTTTCAATTTTATTACTGTCATTAGGGTGTGTAAACATTCTCGTTTAAAGATATTTGACATAGTTTTTTGTCACTGTAGTTATGCTGCCAACTGAATGACAAATTCATTTTATTTTTGCTTTAGACCATTATGGATACGTCTTCTTAAAGCTATATTTTAAAATTACACATACAAAAACAAATGGGCTTAAGAGTTAAAGCTAGAGATTATTCAAGTAGAGCCAGATTGTCTTATTTTTCCTTTCCCTTTAAAGGTACTAATGTGTGAGTGTGTGCCCGTGCACATGCACATATAGTACATGTCTGTGTACATGTATGTGCATGTATGCATGCCTATGTGCATGTGTGGAGGCCACAGGAGACTCAGGTGTCCTCTTCTATTGCTCTCTGCCTAATTTATCTGAGACAGGGTCTCTCACTGCCACGGCCTAGGATGGTGGCCAGCAAACCCCAATAATCCTCCTGTAGGCCTGTCACTGTGTTGAAATAACAGGTACCCATGGTCGTACCTGCTGTTTTAATGTGAGGGCCGGGGATTCAAACTTTGGTTTTCATGCTTATACTGAGATGCTCATATCCACAAGCTGCCTCCTTAAGCTCCTAATAATTTTTGTCTTACAATGTTAATATATTCTTTCATTATAAATGATAGAGGAAGATACTCTGTCAACTGGCCTCCGTATTCAAATTCTTAGATGACTGCACTCACACAGGCAAGTATACACATGCCTCACACAATAACCATATTAATTCTTTGATCAAAGTGTATGCAATGCTATAGAAGGATCAGTAAACTTTGCAGTCCAGTTATTTTTCATTTGGTAAATGAAAGATGAATCTTGCTTCATTTCTTTGGCTGCCATAAAAATGGCACATCCACCAGTTTTATCTGTATAGGAAACGTAAAATTATTCTGTGAGTCTGCAATGGTATTATTATCATTATGTAAAATATCCTCTGATTTGTGTAAATTTGCTAAAACCCAGTTCACATCATCTGCTTGTACCGAATGCCAATCTCCTTAGTCAGACTCAATGCTCATGTTAATTATAGTCTTATAAATAGATGGGTTGTACTTATATTAATACATAAAATTATATCCTTCTTGGAAAAAATCTCATTTTCATATGGATCATATAATAGCACATTTTAAAAAATTTTAGAAATGAAGCTAATTAATTGTAGCATGAGGTTAAGATTTTAAGGTTCAGGGAGCTTTCTTCTTTTGTTTTAGAGACTGTGAGAAAAATGCATGGTCAGGTACAGGGCATGCTCAGAGTGCTACTCTTTGAAACTTAATGTAAATTTCCAGCTGTGTTCATCTCAAAAATATTCCTTTAGAAATACAACTCAGGGCACATTTAGTAAGAAGGGAAGACAGAAAGACTTGACATTAAAATTTGAAGGCGCAAATAGCAGATAAAATGTTGTAATGATTGGTCGTCAGGAATCTGTGAGGATTAGCCATTTAGGAACTGGTTTTTAACTTCATTGTACAATCTAATGCCTACTTACCTATTGGCGAGATTGGTAGGTGCTCAGGTTCTGACCGCTCTTAATGTTAGTACTAGCAGCCTTTGTAGGCAAGCTATTTGTTCATCCATAAAAATGCTTAGCAAAAGACAGAAAACGGGGCAGGCATCATACAATCCCTTTTGGAGTCCTGCAGATGGCAGATAACAGCTGTCTTAGAGGAACAGAAAGCCCAGCTAGCAATGAGCATTTGACCTTCAAAGAAAGAGCAATGGTAAAAGTATTAGTTTAATTAATAATAAAAAAAACCCAGAAAACACAAAACGAAAAGCCAAACTAGCTGTGTGGTGGTGGCGCACGCCTTTAATCCCAGCAGTTGGGAGGCAGAGGGAGGCGGATTTCTGAGTTCGAGGCCAGCCTGGTCTACAGAGTGAGTTCCAGGACAGCCAGGACTACACAGAGAAACCCTGTCTTGAAAAAACAAAAAAACCAAAAAAAAACACCCCAACAAACAAAAAAAAAAAAAATTGCAAAAAACATAACATCATTTAAAAAAAAAAAAAAAAGCTAAGTATAGCCAGACAGTGGTGGCTCACTCCTTTAATCCCAGCATTTGTGAGGCAGAGGCAGGATTTCTGAGTTCAAGGCCATCCTGGTCTACAGAGTGAGTTCCAGGACAGCCAGGACTACACAGAGAAACATTAACTCAAAAAAAAAAAAAAAAAAAAAAAGCTAAGTATAAACATTATTAACATAAGCATAATAAAATACATATACAATTTAGAGTAATGTTTAAAGTAATATAAATACCTAGATGCAATTAAACACCTCACTCACTAAAGTCTAATTATTCTAATTTGCTGCATTTGCTTTTAATTTAACCTTGGCCCTGTCTGCTTCCTACCCCACCCAAATGTGAACAGAATTAATTCACCCCATACATTTTAATTTAGACTTATCTTTTCTCCCTTTGTTAGTATAGCTCTCAGCTCCATTAGCATGGAACCACACCCAGGTTGTAGCTGAGGGTACCCCAGAGGTCATTTATGAGTGGGCCTTTCTCCTTCTCAGCTGTTCCTCTGTCCTCTTTATGGAGGGTCCTCTCGGTATGTGTACTTTCTGCTATAGATTTTAGACTATGTGCTCATGTTAATTTTCTTTGAATTCTAGCATGTTCACCATCATTTTTATAAATAGTAAGCCTAAGTTTTTGAGATGTAGGGGATAGGGTAGGCTTGTAATTCCAGCAGGCCTTACTTGAGATTATTCACTAATTTAGGATTTTCCCTGAACCGTGCTTTCCACAAACTACGTGAGATCAATTTGGAAATTTTGGGTACTAACAACAGCAACAAACAAGTCCATTGAGTAGTAAAGAAAGGCTTGGGACTGCTATTGGTGTCTGTGACCTGCTTGGTAAGGCACTCATACACTGTCTAAGAACTCACAGTCAGATGTTAGAACTAATGCACGTTCCAGAAAGCTGCAGTGCTTTGCATCAGGAAGAGAATCAGACAGGCCTCTGGAACCTGTTGCCCCACACCTTCAAACTGATACTTAACCTTCTGTAGAAGGAACAGTTTGAGGGTTAAAGGAAGGAATATGAGGTCAGGAGTGGGGCTCCCCTGCACGGGAAGGTGGAACCTCTCTTACATTGCTTTCAGATTTCTTTCTGTCCAGAACGGGCATATTCTAGAAAATTCAGTATCATCAAACCCCAGAGAGTACTTTGTGTGATTGTGCTGTTCTCTGTGTTATACATTTAGTTCATCTGATAAAGGTAAGTCCTGCAAACCGGAGTGAGTTTTCCTCCCTCAGTACTGCAGCCCTGGGTGAGCTCTAAAGAAATGCTGACTGCCTTCGAAGCAGCATCTGACTTTCAGTCTCATGTTTCTGCACTAATGACCGGCCTGTGCTTCAGTGTGTTGCCTTTTTGTCCACTAAGGAATCTGGCAATATCATCTGTGCCTCTTGTGTTTTCACCTTTACTTCCCCGGGCTGTCAGAACTGTATGAGAAGTCTAGATATGAGGAACTCAATTGCATGGGTCTATCACTGAACTAAGAAAATTCCTGGGAAGAAGTTGATTGAATATTGACATTTGGTTATGAATCCACGTTTTTCTCCTTCAAGTGTAGGTTACGTCTTATCATTGATACATCTGTGTGAATTTTACAGCGAGTATCACTGTATTTTCTTTCTTTGAACATTTGTAAAGACCTTGAAAAAGAAAAAAGTCGCACGAACGCACGCACCCCCCCACTCAGTCTGTAAATGTCTTGAAGAGTCTCTATACAGTTAGTATAGCCATTATCAGTACCTTCTAAGGATTTCTTTTAATTCTTTGCTCTGTTCAATATTGGTTTTATTGTATTAGTTTGTGAATATTGAGATGACTATAATGGAAGTAGATTTTGACTAGTAACTTGAAATACTGTGTAGTCCTTTTTTTTCTAGAAATGATAAATTCTTACTTTTTCTTATGTGACTATCAATGTTGTTTACTTTTGGTGGTACTGGAATCAAATTCAAGGCCTGGAGTGTGCTAGGCAAGTGATCTAGTAACTGTGATTTTACTTATTTCTAGTATATTTAGTTATTCTTTCTTTTTTTAATAGGATATTTTATTTATTTACATTTAAAATATTATCCCCTTTTCCTAGTCTCCCATCTTCAAACCCCCTATCGCATCCCTCCTTACCCTGCTTCTGTGAGGGTGCTCCGCCACCCACCCACTCCAGCCTCACTGCCCTAACATTCCTCTACACTGGGGGATCAAGACTTCACAGGACCAAGGGCCTTTCCTCTTGTTGATGCCAGATAAGGCCTGCTACATATGGAGCTGGAGCCATGGGTCATCCCTTGTGTACTCTTTGGTTGGTGGTTTAGTCCCTGAGAGCTCTGGAGGGTCTGATTGGTTGATATTGTTTTTCTTCCTATGGGGTTACAAACCCCTTCAACTCCTTCAGTCCTTCCCCTAACTCCTTGGGGTTGCAGTGCTCAATTTGATGGTTGACTGCGAGAATCCACATCTGTCTTGGGATCTGGCCTCTCTGGAGACTTAGGTTCCTGTCAGCAAGCACTTCTTGGCATCAGCAGTAGTGTCTGAGTTTGATGTCTGCATGTAGGATGGATCCCCAGTTTCTGGGTGTCCTTTCCTTCAGTCTCTTTTCCACTTTTTGTCCCTGTATTTCCTTTAGACAGGAGCAGTTCTGGGTTAAAATTTTGGACATGAGTGGGTAGTCCCATCTCTCAACTGGGGTCACAGTTTCTCCCCCCCCCCCCCTTTTTTTGAGACAGGGTTTCTCTGTGCTGCTCTGCTGTCCTTGAACTCACTCTGTAGACCAGACTGGCCTCGAACTCAGAAATCCCCCTGCCTCTGCCTCCCAAGTGCTGGGATTAAAGGCGTGCACCACCACTGCCCGGTTCTCCTTCCCCTTTGTGTAGTATTTCAGCTAATGTCATTCCTGTGGTGTCCTGGGAGGCTCTTCCTTTCCTGGCATCTGGAACTTTCTGGTTGCTACCCCTTGTTCCCCATCCCCCACTGCTACATACCTATGTTCAATTTCCTGACCCTCTGTACATCTCGACCAACTCCTCTCATACCTGATTCTTCCTCTCTTTCACCTCCTCATCTTCTCTTCCTCCGAAGTCCCTCCCACCCTCTACTTCCCTTGATTATTTTGTTCCCCCTTCTAAGTAGGACTGAAGCGCCCATTCTTTGGTCTTCCTTCCTCTTGAGCTCCATGTGGTCCGTGAGTTGAATCATGAGTATTCCACACTCTTTGCCTGATATCCACTAATCAGTGGGTACATACCATGTGTGTTCTTTTGTGACTGAGTTACCTCACTCAGGATAATATTTTCTAGATCCATCCATTTCCCTGCAAATTTCATGAAGTCATTGTTTTTAATAGCTTAGTAGTATTCCATTGTGTAAATGTACCTCATTTTCTGTATCCTTTCCTCTGTTGAGGGACATCTGGGTTGTTTCTAGCTTTTGGCTATCATAAATATGGCTGCTATGAACATAGTGGAGCACGTGTCCTTATTACATGTTTGAGCATCTTCTGGGTATATGCCCAGGAGTGGTATATCTGGGTCCTCAGGTAGTAGACTGGTTTCCAGAGTGCTTGTACCAGTTTGCAATCCTAGCATCAATAGAGGAGTGCTCCTCTTTCTCTACGACCTTGCCAGCATCTGCTGTCACCCTGAGTTTTTGATCTTAGCCATTCTGACTGGTGTGAGGTGGTCTCTGGGTCATTTGATTTGCATTTCCCTTATGACTAAAGATGTTGAACATTTCTTTAGGTGATTAGAATGGCTACTCCAGTTTGTTTCATGGGACCATTGGTTTGGAAAATTATTACTCTGAGGTAGTGTCTGTCTTTGTCACAGAGGTGCATTTCCTGTATGAAGCAAAACGCTCCGTCCTGTTTATGTATTAGTCTATGCCTTTTTGTTGGGGAATTGAATCCATTGATGTTAAGAGAAATTAAAGAAAAGTGATTGTTGCTTCCTGTTATTTTTGTTGTTAGAGGTGGAATTACGTTTGTGTGGCTATCTTTTGAGTTTGTTGAAAGAAGATTACGTTCTTGCTTTTTCTAGGGTGTAGTTTCCCTGCTTGTGTTGGAGTTTTCTCTCTATTATCTTTTGTAGGGCTGGATTTGTGGAAAGATATTGTGTAATTGTAATTATTGTGTAAATTTGGTTTTTGTCATGGAATATCTTGGTTTCTCCATCTATGTTAATTGAGAGTTTTGCTGGGAATAGTAATCTGGGCTGGCATTTATGTTCTCTTAGGGTCTGTATGAAATCTGTCCAGGATATTCTGGCTTTTATAGTCTCTGGTGAGAAGTCTGGGTGTAATTCTTATAGGTCTGCCTTTATATGTTACGTGACCTTTTCCCTTACTGCTTTTAATATGTTTTCTTTGTTTTGTGTATTTGTGACAGAGGAATTTCTTTTCTGGTCTAGTTTATTTGGAGTTCTATAGGCTTCTTGTATGTTCATGGGCATCTCTTTTTTTTTTTTTTTTTTTTCCTCGAGACAGGGTTTCTCTGTGTAGTCCTGG
>NW_021604636.1:9678316-9722063 GCF_004785775.1 Grammomys surdaster | reverse complement strand
TGCTGGGATTAAAGGCGTGCGCCACCACCACCCGGCTGGGCATCTTTTTCTTTAGATTAGGAAGGTTTTCTTCTAAAATTTTGTTGAAGATATTTACTGGCCCTTTAAGTTTGGAATCTTCACTCTTATCTATACCTATGATCCTTAGGTTTCGTCTTCTCATTGTGTCTTAGATTTCCTGGATGTTTTGGGTTAGGAGCTTTTTGCATTTTGCGTTTTCTTCTATAGTTGTGTCAATGTTTTCCATGGTGTCTTCTGCACATGAGATTCTCTCTTTTCTCACTTGTATTCTGTTGATGATGTTTGCATCTCTGACTCCTGATCTCTTTCCTAGTTTTTCTATTTCTAGAGTAGTCTCTCTTTGTGATTTCTTTATTGTTTCTACTTTCATTTTTAGATCCTGGATGGTTTTGTTCAATTTCTTCACTTATTTGTTTGTGTTTTCCTGTAATTCTTTAAGGGATTTTTGTGTTTCAAAAATATGATAGAGTTGCATATCACATCTCTATCAACTGGACAGTACCATAGATGCTGAGCCAAATTCAAAATGCTTCATATTCTCAAAAGACTTTCTAACAGAGAGAAGCTGTAGAAATGCATATGAGCTAAATACAGAAGCTTCTAGACATGTCATGCTAGGTGAGGTAGGTCTAGAAAAGCTCCCTTAAGTGTGCAATATTTTGCTAAATTTTAAGAAAGAGAAAAAAATAAGTCAAGGTAGTTGGGGAGGATGTGGAAAGGAAGATGTTGGCTAGTGGTATGAAGCTCAGGCCATCTAGAAGGCAGCCATGTGGAGCCTCAGAAAGATACAAAACAGAGAGTAGCACAGAGGGCCTGGATTATAGAGAAACATGTATTCCATTTGAATTGTGTTGGCCATGGGGATCCTGTGAGTAAAAACATTATTTGACAAAGATATAGGAAACAGGTTTGGGGGACGAATGTCTTTGGAGAGATTAGTCCTGCTCTGAAGGAGCCCTAGAATGGAAAGAGAACTGAAGAGAATGGCGTGCACCTTGTTGCTTCCCTTTCCTTCACAACCTGCCACCCATCTCCTTCCCTCACCCCATGTACACTCTCTAGATTTTCTTACGGTACTGGTAGCTGTCTTTGTGGTTTGTGTCTATTTGTAAGTCTACTCTTTCTGGTCTCTTGTTAAATCTACAGTATGAGGATGTATGAATAAAGTAACGTCAAATGTTCCCAAGTTCTGTTTTAAGAACAATCTAGATCTTTAAAACTTCAGTAATGTAGTCTTAAAGGAAAAAAAAAAACAAACAAACCTGTGATTACCCAACTGGTTTATGTCAGCATTTTGGAAAGAATAGTAGTCTTTAGAGCAGTATTAGTGATATAACCCCCCTGGAGAACGAAGAAGGCCTGGTGCATGCTAATTTTGTACTTATCCAGGTGGGAGAAGGAGAGGAATAGCCAAAGCTATAGATAGAACAAAGGCATGTCAGTTGCAACCTGGTCGCAGCTTGGGCTCGGCTCTCCTCACCAATCCCGTATAGTGACACTGGTAGTTTATTTATTTATTTTTAACCTGTATCATATTAAGATCTAACTTTGACAAATTGCATTTTGATTTATAGTCTGTGCTTTTGGCTTGTGCTTTAATGGCATTAGCCAACTCTAGACACATACTGAATTCATTATGTACCTTATGTATGTAAGTAGTAATACTTCCTTTTAATGAACATACGGTCACATCAAAGCACTGTCGAGCGTGTTTTACAAAGGCATCTTTGTGCAGTGCTCCTCAGAAGTTTGGAGACGTGTGTTAAGTCGAAGAGTAATATGCTGTATTTTAAGTTGCATTTTTAATGGTGTAATATATTATAATTTTGTTCGCTCTTTAAGGTGAATAGTCCTAGTGTCGTCTGCTTGAGTCTTGATTTTTAGGCTTAGATTTTTAATTAGAATTCAACATTTTGACATATAAATTTATTTATGACCAGATGAATTAAGAATTCATAAAGTAAATTGACTTTAAATCTGTAAACTGAGATATGTTGCTGAGAAAAAATAGATAAGGCACAATTTTCATATTGCATATAGGTGATAAGGAATTCATAGACTCTACTTACACAGCCATTTGGGGTAGCAGTAAGCCTTAGCAATGTCAACTAACAAGCCTCCTCTCCTCTTCTTCTAAACATTTATTTCATCTTTATTGTATGTATGTATGTATGTATATATGTATGTATGTATCTGATTGTATACCTGGTGTGTGTGTGTGTGTGTGTGGTGTTTTGTGTGTTTATAGAAGCCAGAAGAAGACATCAGACCATTGGAGTTCCATGGTCTTACAGGTAGTTGTGAGCTATCTGATATGGGTACTGGGAACCAAACTTGGATCCTCTGAAAGAGTAGCCAGCTCTCTTGACTATGAAACAAACCATCTTTCTAGTTCCATAAACAATGTTCTTGTCCTGAAAATGTGGATAAAATGTGAAGACAGGGCTCTTCAGGAAGGTTGGTAGAGTTAGAGTAGCCACTCATCAGATGGGTTTTATGTCCCTTTGGGTTCTGAGCACCCTTCCATGGTGTAGATTTGAGTGATAGCTACATGTTCCAGCGGAAACAGCAACTTCACACCCTCATCAGTGTATGGGTCTAACCAGGACAGTAAGTAGTCTTTTTAGTGGAATCAAATGCATGTTGGTCTTTTTTTCTTCAGGAAGAAGGGATCTTTGTAAGACACACCAGGTAATCCTTTTAACTTTTGAGAAACCAGACTTTGGGAGAAAAACTAGGCAGGATGTTCAGACTCTAGCTTCGACAGGGTTCTCTTCTGCAGGAACATGGAAAGCATCAACGAAGAGTCCTAGTCCACAGGAATATGATGGGCACCCAGATAGAGTTCTAGTCCTCTGGAACATGGAGGGCAGCCAGACAGGTTCTAGTCCGTGGGAATGTGGAGGGAATCGAGGCAGGGAGATGTATATTTGTTTAGGGTGGACTGTATCTGTAGGGACCACTAGACCCCTGCGGTCTGAAGGCAGAAATCAGTGTGTGAGCATATGATAGCTTTGGGCAGGTGGGGGCTCCTTGAAAATCACCAGGTGTGGTGAAGGTTTTCTGTCGAGCTGCATGGGGCCCAGTCTGTGGTTGAAGGCCACCAAAAATGACAGACAGCAGGGCAAGGGCACCTTGACTGTCCTGGGAACTAATAAGATGCTTTCAAAATAGCCTAGAGAGACCTTGAGAATTGCCAGGGACCTGGGCAAGAAGCCCCACACACAGAAAAACCGAATTTGATTTGTTTTACTTTTTTCATTATAAATGAAAGTGAAAACATTGGTAATGGCTGTATGTCCCAGCTTTGTATTTAAAAGATGAGAGTGAAAGTAGTGAATAAATTTCCAGTTTCATGTGGAGTTGTATAATATCTATATTTGTAACCTTTTTTTTTAAATGTAGTGTTTAGAAGTGTAAGGTGCTAATTTTGGAGTATTTTTTTTAATACTCGTCTTATTACATGCACATGACTACTTCATAGATAAAGGGAACATTTTTTGACATTCCCTGAAACTTTTTTTATTTTATTTTGAAAGAGCTAGTTGGAGTGGTTTTATTGTTTATTTTTATTTTTTGAGACAAGGTTCTGCTAGGTAGCCTCCACTAGTTTTAAGTTTCCAATCTTGCATTCCAGCTTTCAGGAACTAGGGCTATCGGCTTGTGCCACCATTTTAAGCAAGAGCTGTTTATAGTATTATTTTCTTGTAATTTATGTAATAATTTATCTGAAATGAATCAACAGCTTATTTATTGAATTATTTTATTTGTAACCTCACACATTTATTGAGTGTAAATTCCAAGCTATAGAATATTGGAAACATTTTCCTTCAGTCCAGGGGAAATATCGATTATATATGTAGCTATTTCCCTCCTCTTGCTATCCCAAAGGGGGAAGTTCTGTATTACATGTTTATATTATTTTCATCAACACATTTATGTTAATACATGGCTATGGTGTGTGGCACATTATTAGATATATACAGGTGCAATATTGATATCCTTTCCTTGTTAACTATGGTGTACATAAACACCATGTCTTTTTGTCTGGAAGACAATTCAGATATTCTGCTATTAGCAAGCAGTGAAATTAAGTATTTTCACCTTGCTGTTTTTGCCTGAGTATGATTATTGGTGATCAGACTGTGGTAAGTTGATTGGCATTAGAACAACTCAGTCATTGTAAATTGATTACTATTACCAAACCAAACAAACAGAAACAGAACCTCAACACCTCTATGCTTGCCAGGCATCCTGGTCCTTTCCAGAGATAAGCTAGAGGGTATTTATTACCCCCATTCATCCCCCTGAGAAACTGCACATCTGATGAAGTCTTGTGCTGTTCAAATAGAGAGTCCAGAGAAGAAGCCCATGATAATCATCAATATAAGATCCGGATACTTTCAGTAAAAATTCAGACAGGGCTGGGGTATAGCTTAGTGGTTTTTTTTCCCCCTTCCTGACATATACAAAGGCCTGGGTTCATCCTAACACCCCATTAAACTGGTTGATGGCAAACCTCTATAATCCTAGCATTTGGAAGGTGGAGGCAGAATGTTTTCTGTTTGAACATTATGTAAAATGAGAAATAAGATCAATTTAATAGAAAGTAATGTTTCTTGACTGTGGTAGTTTCGTACTTACAATTTTTCCATGTATTCTGAATTTGGCCATTTCAGAGGCTTCAAAAGATGGTCAGAGAAATTGTTTTTAGCAGTAACTTACAGGTGAAGAAATCCACTAAGGAAGGGTCTGAACCTGGTGACAGACAGGGTTCCGACCAGGCGTGGGCAGTTTTCACGTGTCTTCTCCCCAGTGGAGTTTGGCTCCTGGTAAACAGGTTTTCAGATAATCTGGACTCTTGACACTGGTCATAATGATTTGATAACAGCTTGATAAAGGGTGGAATCTTTTGTGATTAGAGAGACAAGACGAATCTGATAAACTATCTCTGGGACAAAACAGATAAAGGTTCTCAGAAGGCTTCTTGCCGTTTTGAATTCCCTGGCTGGTCCTCAGTGCGGGATTCCTTGTGTTTATTATGTAAGTCACACTCTGAGTCACTCCTGGGGTTGGCCATTCCTGCGTTTTGTTAAAACCTATTCAGGCAAATAGAGTGAATGGGCCTGTGTAAGTGAAGGAGTTCATTTATGTTGGCTTGTTCTGCGATGGAAGGTGATTTATTTACATAAAGGGATTTTTTGGCTTGTTATATAAGTAACTTGTTAATTTTTTAGTTGGTTTATGTTAAATCTGAAGATAAAAACTTAAGTAGAGCTGGTAGATGGCAGGAAAATCTTTTCGGCCTGTCCTGTGGCAGGTGTGATAAGCAGTTGAGACACAGTGTGTGGGCATGCTCAGTTTAGTGATGTGCAGAAGGAAAAAAAATAATTATTTTGTGTTCCTTCTCTCCCCGCACTGCTCCTTCCCTCCTCCCCCTCCTTCTCTTCTTTCTCTCCTTCCTTTCGGGTCTCTTGATACAGAGTGTCCTCTCCTTCCTTTGGGCCTTTTGATATAGGGTCTCTTTGTGTAGCCCTGTCTGCCTCTTAGAACTCTAGTTAGACCAGGCTGGCCTTAAGCTCACAGAGGAGTGCAGGGATTAAAGATCCGTACCACCACTAGCCCTTCTTCTTTTTCTTGACTTTTGTCACCACATAGCTCAGACTGGCTTTGGATCTGTTGTTTTCCTGCATCAGTGTCCGCAATGCTGGGATTGCAACTTTGAGCCCCTATACTTGGCAAGGGAAAGAGCTTTTTTAAGGAAGATTCTTGAGTGGCAACAGAAATGTTGGGAAGGCAAAAAAAAGGCTTAGCTTGAAAGTAATGAATGGAAAATGATTTGAAGAACCCTGTTCCAGGATCTGTGCTCTCTCTTTCTTTACTGCTGCAGTTTAGTAGATGACTGCCTCAGTGCTGGCTTTTCTGCCACTGTTGTAGTCAGAAAGAAGACAGTTCTGCCACCATACTTACACTGCCCTTTTTAAAAAAATCTCTAGCGCCCGATAGAGGAAAGTCTGTGACTGGGAACCAAGCAATACTAGATAGAGGCTGACCGTTCTTCTTCTGTAGGAAGGAAGCCTCTTTGCAAGGCTAATGTATGAGAAAGGGAACTAGGTAGACATTAGGAAGCCAGCCAAGAAACCACAGCAAGTACCAGGCTACTGGCTGCTGTTAACGGCTGTTTAAGGGACTGTAATTCAGCTTTACCATATTTTGCTCAGGCTAGTACATTTTATAGCTAGTGTTGGTTTCCTCTGTTAAAAAAAACAGCAAAATTTCCTGGTTTTGGTTTTGCTTTTTAAGAGAAAATGAGGAGTCCTGGATGGAGATTTGTTAAGTTTAGTAGCAGTATACTGCTGTGTCAGTATCATTTTCCAAGGTTCAATTCCATTCTTCCTATTTATAAAAGAAAAAAAAAGTCTGCTTGTCAGTCCTAGTGAAAGGAAAGCAAACTCATAGGGAAGTGAAATTCAAGGAATTTAGAAATGGGCTGTCACATATTTGAGGGAGGGAACTGTTATTTTCCGTCACATGGGTCCCAGGGATTGAACTCAGGTCCTCAGGCTTGGTAGCAAACACGTTGACCTGCTCAACCATTTAGAATTGAAAAGTATTCAGTTTTTTTTTTTCTTTAACATGTTGACACTAACCATAGCTTTTTTGAGACCACACCTCACTGTGTAGCACTGGCTGTTAAGGAACCTCCTCCCCACCCTCCTCTCTCTCATGTGTATGTTCACTTTGCCTACCCAGTCAGCTCCCCTGCTCTCTTTTCTCTCTTCTGATGAGTTGGATGGTAGTGGTGGCTCTAAAGGTCCCTTGGATGGGTTTATAATCCGATAAGGTAAAATCAGGAATCCACAAGAGTTGTACAAGGAGCCTAGGACAAACCTTTTACTGTAAAGGAGATTCTGGTGCAGTTCCGAGAGAACTGTGTTTACACTCAGAGAGGAAGGAAATCCTTAATTGTGCTGGTTCACTTGAGTCTCCTTTGTCAAGAGCCTTCAACCTGATTCTGGAGTGAAGGAGGATTCTTGTCTCTTTGCCCTGCCTTTCTCTCTTGCCTCATTTCTGCTTGAGTAGCTGAGAGAAGAGACCATCAGATGCAGTGAATTCAGGACTTAGTCTGTGGAGACCAGCCTTGACCCCAAACACATATTCCCTGGGAAGGAAACTTTGCAAATCTCCCCCAAATTTAGGAGAAAAGAGCTGGTATGTCTGGAACATTAAGCTTGGTGGCATTTTAGAAAACTTCAGGGGAAAGAGAAAGTACTAGGACATGAGGACCTCAGGAACATGCGACTGCCACAAATGTGTAAATTTTACTCCCATAGCCCGAAATCCAGGGCAGCTGGATCAATCTGACCTTTTTGATTTCTGTTTCCATAAATGATACTTTGGAACACAGCACAGAGTTAGTAGCTATCTAATCAATATGCACAAAAGGAATGAATTTAAAATATATTCAGCTCAAATTTTTGGAGTGACAATTCTGTGTCGTCTACAGACTTGCTAAACAAAGGTACATCTTCTCAATCAGAAGTAGGTTTTCCAAAAGGACTTATCAAATGAGCTTAGTGCATTTTGCAAACTAGGAAGAGTAAACTTGGGCTGTTAGGCCTCATGATTGTATGGTTTATTTAACAGTCCCCTGTGTTTTGACTCTTCTGACTTCAATTAGTTGTCACATGGGTCTTTTCACTTTTGATCTTCTAAGAAGTAGTGAGAGGAAAGAAGGAAGAAAGAAATTTACAAAATCCCTCTTGGCTTGTGCTCGAAGGAATGCATTGTCCTCAAGTAGGCAGGCACCGGGAGTGTTCATTGTAAACTAATGTATAGAACATTTTGTACGAAAATAGCTAATGAATACTCAAAGCATTCTGTTGTTTGCATTTTAAATGAAGCTTCATTTTTGTTACTCTAGTTAGACTCCTAAGTGTCTGAGAAGTAGAAAACTCACTCATTAGATTCATTTAAAACTTTTTTCAAGAAAGGGAAAGTCCTGAGGGTATAGAAACTTTACTTGTTTCAGTGTGTCATGTTAAGGCATCTGACAATGTTTCCTTTACACGAGGCCAAAGACCACAGATCCACCCTGATTGCTAATTATTCAGATTGTAAATAGCTTGTTCCAGAACTTAGGGTGAGACAAAAGAAACACGGAAGAACAAAAGGCCTAGGATAATGAAAAAGATACTGGGAAGAGAAAGGCCAGGCAGAATTGTGATGCGGGTCACATCCTGTGCCTGCATTTAATTGTACCTTTGTACTAAATAATAAAAATGATTACATGTTCGGTGCTAACAGGTGTCCCTTCTTGAGAACTGTAGTATGGATAAGTGACAGCAAATTACTCCAATTCATCAACTTAGAATATTATACCTTTGATTTTCTCTACTCTACATTAGAAGACTATATTCTATATTAGAAGACATTTTTCTGGAAAAATGTACATCAACCCAGGAGGATTTTTTTTAAAAAAACTTAATTCCTGGTAACTTGTATAAAAGATAAATGAATAATCTGTGGTCTCAGTAAAAGAAAAGTCATTTTGTAGGCACTACCTACCATAATTGAGACATACTAATACTGGAACTGTATTTCTGGTCCTTTGTGCTTCTGCATAAGCTCTAACTATCACTACAAGTTAACAGCTATGGACCATCATAAGCAGTCTTCCTTAATTGCTTTTTAGAAGAAAGATTTACTTATTTATATGTTTCAGGGCTTGTCTGCATGTATGTGTATCATATGGGTGTAATGTCTGTGGAGACTGAAAGACGGTATAAGGTCCCATGGGACTGGAGCTACACATGGTTGTGAGCTTCCTTCTGGATTTCGGGAATTGAACCTAGGTCCTCCAAAAGCAGATGTGCTCTTAGCCTCTGAGCAAGCTCTCTGGCCCTTCCTTAATTGCTTTAATTGCTTAAAGCTTATTGCTCATGCATTGACATTTGTGCGTGGCTCCTCTGTTCTTGTCTGGGGTAGGCAGGGTGACTCCTGGCTGTATCTGTTTGTGAGGTAGGTGTTGACTGAGTGATAGGCACTGGGTACAGCCTGGGCTGAGATGACAGGTAGAAGTCACACCTTGAATCTTGCCCTGGGTCCTGCTCACCTGAGAATGTCCTTTTCACTGCATTGGCAGAGGGGAGGAGGAGCACAGGCCCTTTGAAGCTCACTTTTATCATGGATACTAGTATTCCACGGACCAATGAATTTCCCATTGTAGAGTCCAGAGTAAGAACGAGAAGGGGATCCTAAAGATTTAGGACAAAAGTCATGGCTACAGGAACGGGATAAGAGTGAGACAATATTTGTAATAGATCACACAGTTGTACAAGTGAAATATAATGAAAATTTCTAGTCCAGGGGAAAAGGATGATTTCTCTCTCTCTCCCTTTCTCTCTCTCTCTCTCTCTCTCTCTCTCTCTCTCTCTCTCTCTCTCTCTCTCTCTTTTGTTGTTGTTTGTAGGCTTATTTGTTTATTTGCTTGTTTTTCTGATTTCCTTGCTGAAGCACCTTTTGTGTGTGGTGGGAGGTAGGAGGGCAGGGCGGGGAGAGACAGAGAGAGAGAGAGAGACAGAGAGATTGAGAGACAGAGACTGACTCATGTTGCTTTGGCTAGCCTGGAACTCAGACCTTGCTGTCCTCATAGAGATTCACCTGCCTCTCTCTCCTGTGTACATGGATTAAAGGAATGTGCCTTGATGCCTGACTTGTCTGTTTTTTACTGTACATTCATACAAAGTAGGAGAAGTAATACCTTGAGGGGCATATCACACGAGCTGGGTAATTTCAGAACTACTTAGCCTTTCTGTAAATGATACTTCATACACAGACACAGACACACACACACACACACACACACACACACACACACACCACATAAGCTGGGTAATTTCAGAAGTACTCAGCCTTTCTATAAAGGACGCTTGGCACATGTGCACTCAGGCATGCTCGCACTGCCTTATCCACATTTCTCCACCCAGGTGAGTGCTACCCTCAAAAATTGCAGTACAGAGATCTCAACCCCACATCACTGCTGTGTGTCCCGCATCACGCTCCCTCTACATCATTCCCTCCACGGCTCCTGACCCAGCAGTCCTGACATACACCATGCGCACTTTCAGTAAGTGATTTTGGAAATTGTATGCTGTCAGAATTCTCTGAGAAACGGTTCTCATTTCCACTTTTCTTTTTAGCTGTGCTCGTCACATGTACTTGAAGCAGAAGTTAAGAATCTCCACAGTCTCACGTACACACACCTATTTTACTCAGTTTTCTGTACTCTTCCTCTCAGAAAGGGAAGTTTTAAATGTAATGGCTACATTAAATTAGCTTGACTTTTGTAGATTAGCCCAACTGGGAAGGGGAAGCTGCTGGAGAGGTCACTGTGACACCAGAAGTCTGAGACAATGAAGCAGGCTGTGAGGATTTTGTTGGAAATGGGGCTAAAGCTTTAGGAGAAGATATTCTTTCTGGCAGGCATCTGATCCCCTTTGCTCATCAAAGTGATTGTGTCAGACTCAGGTCAGGGCATAGGAGGATGGGAAGAAATTCTCTTAATTGTAAACTGGCTGCTTGGTGATGGAATCATGGCTGGTGTAATTTTTAATAAATTGCTGCTCTTAAAAGTTACACTTGCTGTACTAGTAGATAGCTAGAAGTTAGGCATGTTCACCTATTCATGGGTCTTTACATAGACAAAGACCATTTAAAGGTGTCCTATACTAAAGGACTGCAGGGGATAGTCACAGCTTCACAGACTTTTACCAGCTCCTTAACAATGTTTTTACTTTTTCATATTTGGCTATTCTTCATATTCTTTATACACTGAATGATTTTCCTTCCTCTCCTCTGATTCCCCCCACCCTCCTATTTGTCCTTTAACTTAGATGCCAGACTTAGTTCTGAGAATAGTGTTTGTAAAGAGTATTTGCGTAAGACCTTAGATGGTACATTCCAAAATGTACATGTTCACATGTGTTTCTGTTACAAGACCTCTCACTCTGCTTGGTCAAGGCCATTGGGAGTTAAGATAAAATCTCTACCCCAGCAACTGTGGTCTTTTTGGTAGGTGCATCTCATACTTTGTTTGGACAGTCCCCCCTCTTCTGTGGTTCTGTCCTGTGGTTGTAAGCTTAGTGTGTGCACATATGTAAGATTTAAAGTGCAAACAGAACAGAGCAGAGACATATTTGTGCACTTGCTATCTGGACCCTTGTGTGCATGCCAAGGTAATGCTGAGGAGTAAAATGGAGATGCTTCGTGGTTCTGAGGAAATGGGTTGGAGTGAGCAGATCAATTGGATGGGCATTTCAGTCTATCCTATCCTGGTCTCATAATGGGCAGCGTTGCCTAAGTTCCTTTTATCTAGAAATAAAATTATAAGACACATAGAGACACTTTCAAAATGTCAGGAAACAGTGAGGCCATTTAGATGAAAAAATGAAAATGTATCACACCTCAAGAAGTGTTCCCTGCAGGCATCCTTGTCCCAGGCCAAAGGGCGAGTTGAAGTGAAGTGAAGAGGCAGAGATTTGCTCTGAATGCAGAGAGGAAGGTGGTGAAGGAGATGCTTGAGCAGAATATTTCTGGGAGGAGACAGGAACCTCTGGGCTCAAAGAGAAGTTAAGTTCTTTGGTTTTCAGCTCTTGGGAGGTATGAGGCATTGTGTGCTTCTCCACAGAGCAGGGACTACATGTGGGGTACTCCTTACGTCTGTCTGTCTATTTATTTAGACAGTCTCTATGTAGTCCTGGCTGTTCTGTAACTCACTGTGTAGACCAGGCTGTCCTCAAAAGTCACAGATCTACCTGCCTCTACTGCTTGTTGAGTGCTGGGATTAAAGGTGTGTGTCACATGACCAGCATTCCTGTCATCTCTTTATCCCAGAGAGAAAGCAACCTTAGAGTGACGTTCCGTTTCATTTCTTGGGCTGTGTATTCATCTAGCCTTGTGCAGTGTAATTTGTATTCTTACACTGATGAATGTTGGCTTCTTGGACTTGGCTGTTTTAAGCCACCTTAGGGTCACACTGAGTTGAATCTTTTTCACTACTGCTGTTACTATTGTTCCTTCTTGTATTTTGTATTCTTGAATTTTCTGATACAGTATTTTAAGGGAAGTAAATGGCGCCGCTCTGGATAAAGAACAATAAACATTTCGCACATCAGGCTTTAATAGCCATTCTCCCCTTATAGTGTGTGGACTTAAGAAGAGAGTTTCTTCCGGGATGATGTTCTTCAGGCAGTTTTCAAATAAGATGTTTGTGGGCAGGGGCCGCAGGATCTCCAGTCATCGATTCTCTCTTTATAACTTTGCCCTTTTCCCTGGAACATCTGACTCGTTCAGGGCTCCCAGTCTGAATCACAAGGAAGAAACTTTACATAAACCATTTATACTACGAGTTTGGTATGCTAGTGGCATCAATCAACAACAATATCCATTAGATTCATCCCTGTATCAGTAGTATCTTGATAGAACTGATCCCGATGTGTGGGAATTTGAACTCTGCTTCAATACATCTAGCTGTGGATAATTAATTATTCAGGGCACAGAGAACCCGGACCTGCAGTGTAGAGTAATTCTCCCTGGTCAGCGTTAACTGTGCTGGCAATAATAAATAGGAAAAGTCTCCAGTGATGCCAGTATTTTAAAGTGATTAATCATCTCTTCCCCCTTCTCCTCCCCCTTAGTTTTCTTTAACTAAGATTTTTCAGCAATAAATCTCTAACAACACAGGTAGGGATTGTTCTGTAATTAAATTTTGCCCTGCTTAATTTCTTACCTTTTATGTGCTATTAAAAAATGTTACATTTTAAGGAGCTAAATTCAAACCAAGAGAAATCCTTTTATGGAATACTGAGATTCTCTGTGGAAGGGGAAAGTCTTGATTTTGAATAAAAGATAGGCATGCACTCATAAAAAATTGTTCGTCAACACCAGTTGGGGTGTCAGATATTCCAAGGTTTTGAATTGCCTCGCTTCCATGTTTAGGGTTTTTTCTGTATTGGAAAAAAGTCTGACACATACATATGTTCTCACATGAAGAGATTAATTACTTATTTGAGAAATAAGTTTAAAACTTTGGGATAATTGATGTCAGTTCTGTAGGAAAGGAATAATCCCATCATTTTTCCTCTTACACAAAATGTACTTGCTGAAGAACCAGGTAAATGTCACCCGAGGATGACCACATATTTCCAGATGGTACCCTGTAGAGCTGCCCAGCCATCACATAGATCCCAGGTGACAGGGACAGATGTGATATATTTGTTGTGACACACTTCTGTACCGCCAGTCCGTGGCTCGAGGTGACTCCTGTCCCTCCCTTCGTGCTTCTCTCTGCTTCAGGACAACACAACGACGCACGGATGAACCTCGCCATCGCCCTCACTGCTGCCAGGTACGGGGCTGCCACGGCCAATTACATGGAGGTGGTAAGCTTGCTCAAGAAGACAGACCCGGAAACTGGGAAAGAGCGAGTGAGTGGTGCCCGGTGCAAGGATGTGCTCACAGGTATGCCCGGGTCCACGAGGGAGGCATTTCCTAGCATTTTGCCCTGCTTGTATAATGACCGAGTGAGGATTTGTCTGTCAGTTTTCTTTTGGTGAAAGGCAGACTTCAGTCATCTTAATTATATTCCTTACTGTCAACAATGCCTGGTTTAACATGAAAATGGTCCTTGTGGGACTTGCCAATTTTCCCCCTTTGTGTTAAATAGTAACCTAATGATAAGGATAATAATAAATGCCCACAGATCTCTCACAGCCGTGAAGGCCTTTCATTCCCCTCACAGAAACATGTGATTAGTAAAATTAAATCAATGTACCAAATCTCCAAGCATCACTTAGGTGACACAAGCAGAGCCTTTGAGTCAATCACTTATAACTCAATAAGATTTCCAGTCTTGGCACAGCTTGGCTTAGGTAGGTACTTGCATCCTTTCTTGAACAAAATCAACACTTGTGAAATATATTTTCTCACTCTAATGCAGTTAAACATTTGGGTATTTTTTTCTAGTTGAAAAAAGGTAATTAATTTAGTATGCATGTGTTTATGTGCGAACACACGCATGTGCTTACATGTGCATGTCAGAGCTTGAATGCAGAAGTCAAGAGGACGACAGGGAGTTTTCTCATTCTGCCTTGTAGACTCAGGATCAAACTCAGCTTTTCAGACTTGACATAAGTATCTTAATCCACTGAGGTAGCCAGCTCTCTTCTTTCATCCCCGCCATCTTTCCTCCCCTTTCTCTCCCTACCTTCTTGAACCCAGGGCTTTTTGAATATTAGGCAGGAGTTCTTATCCCCAGTGGAGGATATCCCCAGCCACCTGATTGATCATATAACTTTTTAAATAGACTGAGAACCACCATGAAAGTGGTGTGCTGTTTTCCCTTTTAGTGTGGGCTAGTTTTGGGTGAATTTACTCAGAAGTGAGCCTTTCCTTTGGCTCTTCCCTAACTCTGGCTGTTCCTGTCACTTAGTGTGGTGTGTCCTAATATACTTCACCACAGGTTAAGCTAATAGATGAACTAATAATCAGTCCTGGTGAGCGGAGAACAAGCCGAGTATGTAATTGATGCTGCTTCTCTTCACAGGGGAGGAGTTTGATGTGAGAGCCAAGTGCGTCATCAATGCCACTGGCCCTTTCACAGACTCCGTGCGCAAAATGGATGATGACAATGTCGTTCCCATCTGCCAGCCCAGTGCGGGGGTCCACATTGTGATGCCTGGTTACTACAGGTAACAGCACTCTGTTTTGACACCCATCACCTGAAAAACTGTTTCCCAAGAGATTACACACTGAATGTCTTCTATGACATTTTTAACATTTTTGAAAAGTGTTTCATTTGGATTTTGTGGTTTATTTATTTATTTTTTCATTGTGTGTATTAGTTGTCTTAGGTTCTGTTACACTAGGGACCCTTTCTCACAAGCTTTTATTGTATATAGAGCATATCTCTCTCATGTCCCTCATCCATATTGGTGTCAAATTCCTGCCTATTCTCTTGACTCAACTTCCTAATAATTGGGATTATAGCTGTCAGTCACCACACACACTTTTATCTATTTGAAACTGCTGTATCCTTATGTCTGACTAGCATAGAAATTGGGTTATTTCTGTAGCAATAGATTCTTTGAGCTTAGGCTACTACATAGAGTGAAGCTTGTTTGCCCTCTTTCTTGTTGCGTCATTTGCAGAAGTGTGTTTATGGATTTGTAAAGTTTGATATAATCTTAACTAACATTCCACAGATGTAATGATCATTGTCAGGTATGGTAACAGCTTTTAGGTGTGTGTTTGGGAGAGGTAGGGGTGGCTAGTATTATGTTTTAGAGACTTATTTGTTTTCATCCTATGTGTATTGGTCTGTCTCTTGCAAGTCTGTCTCTGTGCCATATGCATGTCTACAGCCCGTGGAGTCCAAGAGAAGGTTGGTATCCCCGGTCTTGGAGTTAGTGGATGCCAGACACTATGTAGGTACTAGAAATCAAAGCTGAGTTCCTTTGAGGAGCAGCCACTGCTTTTTTAACCACTGAGCCATCCCCCAGCCCCACTAATTTATTATTTTCAGTTATGTGTCTATGTCTGTGCATAGGTAATGTACACATGACTGCAGGTGCCTGAAGAGGATAGAGGGATTGGAACCCCAGAGGTGGAGCCACATGTTATTGTGAGCCACCCAACAAAGATGCTTGGAATAGAGCTCTGCTTCTTTGGAAGAGCAGTGCTCTTAACCACTGAGCCGCATCTCCAGCCCCAGAAGAATTATTTTAACTTTAGAAAACCCAATACACAAACACAATTTTTGTCAATATACTCTTAAAAACCCAATCTGGAATTTTCCTCGGATTTGTGGTTTCTTCCAAAAGCAGCACGAGCCTCCCACTGACTGCTGTACACAAATGTAATCACCTCTTCCTCCTAGCCTGCTTTTTTTACTACTGACAAGAGGTCAATTTTTTTCTGGTAATGTGTGTACATACTGTTAGCTCTAACACTGATTGCTAAGTGGTTAACAATAAATTGATTTCAGTTTAACTAAGGGTTCTTCAGGAAAGCAATGGTCTGCATGAGAAAAATGTTCATTACCTTTAATCCTAGACACACACATAAATTAGCCAGCTTCCCCTGCTGATGCCAAATGAATCATACAGATTGAAAAGAGCTGCACACCTCTCCCATTGTACTGACTGTCACTAGAGCTGACTTTTTAGGGTGACCTTGGAGAACTAATCCTTCATAAGAAAACAAACTTGTCCTCGAGGGAGACTATGAAGTAGGTAATTTAGAACTGATGAAAGATACTTCCAAGTGGATTCTTAAATTTTTATACCATTTGTTAGTAGCTCTGTCTTCCCTCTGTGCTTGTTAATTTTATGCTTTACACATATGTCTTTACTTAAGCAGCTGATTCTCTACAGGTTCCAGGTACATGTTGGCTGGTAACTGTCACCTTCACCCTTTAAATGGCTTTTATTGCCGTGGAAGTTTCTGAGGGTCTCAGGAGTTACACTTTTCTAACTATACTTCCTACCTGGGTCACTAAATATTAGAATCTTATGCTTAATTTTATCATGTGTATTATGTGAAACCTGTCATGAGTTTTCTGGTCCATGAGGTGGTTGTATATAAATGATATTAACATGATATTTCTCTGAAGTTTCTCAAATGTTTTGTTTCAACAAAAAGACATTTATCAATCCAAAGTTTAGAACTGCATGTGTTAGTGTCCAACCTAAAGTGATGACTTAATCTAAGGGCATATCAATTTGGAGCCCCCTTTCCTACTTCTAAAGCTTATAAGTCTTGAGATTGACTAGAAATTGTAGGTCTAATAGCAAAGTAAGATTTAATGCTTTTTTTAGAGACCGAAAAATATCGAATATTTTTCAGTGCGTAATTGTGAAAATTCACTTCCCCTCTGGGTCCCTGGATGGTCAGGAAGACCTTAGGGAAAGGCTACACTCAGAATGAAGGATGCTCTCCCTGGGCTCTTTGGATTTAGAGCACATGGCATGTAGGGCTGGCAGCTTTGCTGAGAGAGACTGATCCTCCTTGTAGTCTACATAAAGAAGAAGTACTAAAGAAGTTGACTGAAGATTTCTGTTTTGTACAAAGTAGTTTTTGTTTGCTTTTAAACAGTTGTTACCCTCTCATTCTTACCCATTTGAATGAATCTCTATTAAATATTTTAAGGGTTTAATGTTTTAAAGGGTATAATAAACATAAGAGGTCTACTACATGTTCTTTACATGTATGTTTTTGGAAGGGAGATTTCTTGAAAATTGCTTAAACTAAATGTGATTGTTTCTTGTCTAAGTAATATCACTGTAGGACATACCTTTAACACTAGCTCTCTGTGAGAATTCAATAGTGTGACAGCCATTTAAAGATTTCCATTACTCTATGTGAATAAGACGGTTTGAATTTTTCCCACTTCTTTCAACTTCACATATTCTTGAAAGTGTAATAAGCACACTCAAACAATGGTTTTTAGTCAGCCATCCATGGGTTTTATTTTTAACTTAATGTATTTATTTTATGTAGATGGATATTTTGTGTGCGTGCATGTTTATTCACCTTAAGCATGCCTGGTACCCAAGGAGGTCAACAGAGGGCATTCTATTCCCCGAAACTAGAGTTATAGATGGTTGTAAGCTACCACATGGGTGGTAGAACTTGAACCCTTGTTTGCTGGAAGAGAGGCTAGTGTCTCCAGCTCATCTACCAGTTTTTATTAATGCTTGTCTACAGTTGCCCATTCTTGTAAGGGCATTTGTGATTTTGCTTTTAAATTGTGCGGTATGTCTTAGTGAAAATTCTTGGCTAAGGTTTAGATAGGTTTTTTTTTTTTTGCATCTGTGTCTTTCACTTTAATTATTGACATATTACTTCACTGTATTTGTTTGACAGATTCACATTGCTAATCTATTCCTCTACATTTGGCTTTTCCAATGACATTGTTACTTAGCAAATATAAAAAACATATGAAGACTGAGCTATTTTCTTCTCCATGCACTTTCTGACACTCCTGTCACTTTGAAATAAAGTAAAAACTCTCATATGTGACAAAGTAACACAGGTTCATTTATGTATCACAGAACGAAGGAGTTGGTGATTCCATTTTAGTTTCGAGAAAGTTTGACTTCTCTTTCTCATGCACTTCTCAGGTTTTCTACTGTGGAATGTGCAAAATGTCAAATGTCCCAGGAAAATACTTTTCATAGACTCCAAGAAAGGTTGAAGAGTTATCGTTAATTGGCCATAATAAAAGAAATTATAGGCATTTATTCCACTGACATTATCTAATGTGAATGGTCTAAAGTATAAAAACCAAAACAATTGAGAGACAATTAATTAACCGTGCATTGTTAGGTAGGAAGATTGCAAGATAATATTATCACATTTGCTCAGCTCCTTACTATTTTTTAACCTTTTTAATTTTTTTTTTGTTTTAGGAATTTCTATGTATTAAGATGGGATAATAAAATAGTAGCTCATGTCTTTCTTGTTTTGCTTATTTAAGCACGAGCACCAAACAGAATAGAATTGTTTCTTTCCACTCTAGCCCTGAGAACATGGGACTTCTTGATCCTGCAACCAGTGATGGCAGAGTTATTTTCTTCTTGCCTTGGGAGAAGATGACAATTGCCGGCACCACTGATTCGCCAACGGACATCACACAGCATCCTATTCCTTCAGAAGAAGACATTAACTTCATCTTGAATGAAGTGCGGAACTACCTAAGTTGTGACGTTGAAGGTAATGTAAATATTCCTGTGATATTTCTTCCTTCTTTGGTATCTACCAGACTTTTTCAGCAACTTGCTGGGCTTGTCTTGCCTCCAGTCAGAAACATAACCACACTTTGCATACTATAACCCTTAGCTTTTTTCTCTCAACCCCTCATACCCCATTCTGTTGTGTCAAACTTAGATCTTTGCAAATACCAGGAAGTGTTCTTTCTCCTAGCTAATACTTTCTCCTGACTACTACACTTTTTCTTTTGGGGGTGAGTGAGTAGATGTGAGGGAGGGAAGACAGGGCTGCATGTATTCCAGGATGTCCTTGAACTCTATGTAGTTTATGATCACCTTGAATTTATGATCCTCCTGCCTTTTGCCTCCAGAGTGCTGGGATTAGAGATGTGTGTCATCCCTCTGTCTCAGTTTATCAAGTGCTGGAATAACAGGCCTGTACTACAGATATATTAGCCTGTGTTGTTGTCTTTCTGTTGGTCTGACAACAGTACTATAGAATCTGTACTTTTAACGGTTTATTTAGCTAATAGTTTTGTCTTACTTAGGGTTTTATTGCTGTGAAGAAATAGAATAGCCAAGGCAACTCTTACAAGGACAACATTTAATTGGGACTGGCTTACAGGTTCAGAGGTTCAGTCCATTTTCATGGTGGGAAACATGTAGATATGTAGGCAGACATGGTGCTGGAGTAGGAGCTGAGAGGTCTACATCTTGATCCAAAGGTAGTCAAGAGAAGACTCGTCATCCATAGGCAGCCAGAAGAAGACTATCATCCTTACTGTGTGGAGTTTGAGCACAGGAGACCTCAAAGCCCACCTACACAGCGAAACACTTCCTCCAACAAGGCCAGACCTCCTAATAGTGCCATTTTCTATGGGCGAGCATTAAAACACAAGAATCTATGAAGGCCAAACCTATTTAAACAACCACAAGTTTAAAAGGTGGAAAGACTCAGATCCAGCAACCCCATGTATTTGGACTTTGGGTAGGTCCTGTTGGTTATGTTCAGTTATTACATGGAGGGAAGCATCACATGATGACAGTAGATATGAAAGTGTGAAAGAGGAAGAGGAGGCAAGAAAGTGCAAAGACTGGTCATGGGCCTGGCTTGGTCTCTCATGGCATATATTGCTCTTGAAAACTAATCAAGTCTCACTCAGGTAGGGAGAGCTGGGCCATTCAGTGAGGCCAGCTGTGATCCTGAAGGTGCTCTCAATACAGTCATTTTCATCTAGCCCACCTCTTAAAGTTCTGAGTACCTTTCAGGGCTGTCAAATGGGAGCCAAGCTTCTAGAAATTGACTCTTTGAGAAAGAAACCAATTTTCACATCATAGCAGTCTGGTTAGTGGTGAAAGTATATCAAAGTCAAAGTTGACTTTTTTTTTTTTTTCAGTTTAACTGGGTGCCTTTACTTGGATGTCATTTGCTCTCACAAAGTTGTATGATGGACTTTCTTATGTATAATAGTCTCAAGTTTTCTAGCTTTTTATCATTCTGGCTCCCAGCCTCAATACTTAGCCCATCTTCCAAGCTAGAAATAACATTTGTTCTTTCTTCGTTTTCCTTACCTAGTGTTTTAGTCAGGGTTTTTTTTTTGTTGTTGTTGTTGTTGTTTTTTTTTTTTTTTTTTTTTTGTTGGTTTTTCTAGACAGGGTTTCTCTGTATAGCCCTGGCTGCCCTGGAACTCACTCTGTAGACCAGGCTGGCCTTGAACTCAGAAATCCGCCTGCCTCTGCCTCCCAAGTGCTGGGATTAGAGGCGTGCGCCACCACCGCCCGGCCTTAGTCAGGGTTTTTGCTGTGGTGATTAAAACATCATGACCAAAAGAACTAGGAAGGAGAGGGCTTATTTGACTTACATATCGCAGTCCATTGAAGAAAATCAAGCAAGAATTCAGAGTGGGAACCTGGAGCGAGGAGCTGATACAGGTGCCATGTGGAGTGCTGCTTACTGGCTTGCTCATCATGGCTTGCTCATCATGGCTTGCTCAGCCTGCTTTCTTATAAAACCCAAGTGGTACCCTGGGTGGCACCACTAACAATAGGCTCGATTCCCCCTTATAGATCACTAATTAATACCCTTTAGGCTTGCCTATCATCCAGTCTTATGGAAACATTTTCTTATTTGAGGTTTCCTCCTTAGATGCCTCTGGCTTGCTGACTTATTAAAACTAGCTAGCACACCTAGAACACCACATGCACATCTTTCCAGTTTATCTCTCTGGTATTGCCCAGTCTTATATCTCCTTCCACCCCCACACAGTGTGTTATTATGTAGCATAGGCTTGCCGTGGACTCACAGCAATCTTCCTGTCTCAGTCTCTAATGTTGAATTATAGGAATATGCCGTTATGTCTGGCTCAAGTGTCATTTTGTACTTAGTTGGGAGTGACCCTTAAATTTGCTTTCTATGTTAGGTTTTTAATCTTCAACTAATCGTTCCTTCTGTCAGAGCTCAGTTACTAGAAGACATATGTGGTAATCTTTTTCCTGCACACACAAAAGAGAAAGAAAAAGTCACTTGTGAGTCTCCTCAATGACTTTAAGAAAATCTCTAGCCGGGCAGTGGTGGCGCATGCCTTTAATCCCAGCACTTGGGAGGCAGAGGCAGGCGGATTTCTGAGTTCAAGGCCAGCCTGGTCTACAGAGTGAGTTCCAGGGCAGCCAGGGCTATACAGAGAAACCCTGTCTTGAAAAACCAAAAGAAAAAAAAAAGAAAAAAAAACAGAAAAAAAAAGTATGTGAATTCTGACTGCTCACTGTGCTGAGAGACTGGGTACTGGGTGTGCTGGAGGTGGTGGTGGATCCTGGAAAGCCACTGTGTCCAGGATGAACGTGAAAACCTTCTCCTGATAGGAGATTTGACATCTAACAGAGGTGGTGACACTTATACTCTGGCTATAAATAGAAGATATAGCCATTCCTGCATGGTCTCCAGAGTCCCCTTCAAATCCCTTACTGTTTGGTTATCAGAGAAGTGGAAAAACTACCAAAGAGTACCTCTTCATTCTAAAGCTTGCAAAAGTGGTTGAACATTACTAATCAGGTTAGTTGCATAAGGACCATCTTGAGACTATGTTCATTAGGTATAGTATCCAGAAGGTGACAGCTCTCTCAGCTGTGTTCACCTTTCCTTGCTTAAATATATATTTTAAAATTTTAATAAAGAATAGTTCTCCATATTTTCTTTGCATTCTCTTTTCTAGTTGACTGGATTCCCTTTAGTTGAAGAATTGCACTTAGTCTTGATGAAGGGAAGCAGGTAGCTGATGCTCACTGTATCTTACAGTAAAGACTTTGCTAGTTGTATGTTTTCTCTAGGTGTTTTGGTGGAGTCTAGTGTCCTCATTTCACAGAAATGTGAAAGAAACAAAGCTTTGTCCCTCTGCAGACTCTTTTTAAAATGTCCTCCTCTGTGCTTTCAGAGCTCTGTAGTTAGTGTTGTATGTGCTGGACACGCTCCTATGCAAGCATGTTGCCAATCTTTCCTTCTAAGGAAATGTCTGCATTCCTTCTAAGAGCAATGTAATTCCTGCAGTAGTTGAAGTTGAGGGGCTGGAGTTGGTTTTTGAGCATAGCTCGGTAGTATTGGGTCCATGATGAGTCTTAAGTCAGTCTGGCTCTAATATGACCATCTAAATACTGTACAGTTCTTCAGTTAGTTGTTCTAGATTACATGATGTGATATAGGGTACAGTGTGGATTAAGTCTCTCTTTTTATGTCAAGGAATGACCCTTGAAATGCATTGTGTGTGTGTGTGCGCATGCGTGTGTGTAAGCATGAATGTGGAAGGCAGAAAACCACTTGATTAAGGTCTCTGTCTCCCTTTATGTGGGTTGTAGGGATCCGAGTCAAATTTCCTGGTTTGCAGAGCAGTTGCGTTTACCCTGTGAGCCATCTTGCTAGCCCAGAGCTGCCGATTCAAAATGCTTTGCATTCATTGAGGTCGGTCTAACCATACAGAAAGGCTTTATTAAATGGGTAAGTAAGTTCTGACAACAGTTTGAGTCTCCTCAAATGGCTCTATATCCTTCAGAGAGAGAGGGAGAGGAAAGTGTCAAATCCTAACACTCCTGCTGCTCTCAGCAGCTGCTTCACTTCTGCAGAATGCCTGGGAACCATTCTGAAAAGCGTTTTGCCTGTTGGGAATAAGCCCATGTCTTCTTTTACAATTTTGAAAGCTTTCCATTCACAGGCTGAAATTTCTAGATTACTTGTTTGTTCTTTGCTGAAATGGGTAATTGATAGTTTTGCAGTTCATGTTGAGTTAGGAAGAAAAATGATCTTTTGAAAAATGTATCATTAAGTTACTGTGCAGAGGTTAATCAGAGGGATGCCGTGGTGGGGACTAAGCTACGGCTGCAGTGGATTAAGAGAGACAGAAGATTTGCTGGGCTCTTCAGGCAGGCTCGCAGTGTTCTGGGGTGCTTCTCGATGCTGCCTCTGCACTTGCACATGGGCTTGCACATGTGCAATTAGTACTGTTTATAGATTGCCTGCTATTCAATTAACAGCCGAGCTGGCCATATCAACTCACTGCAGACCTGCCTTTTCCCTGCCAGAGATTGTACTCGGGTTATCAACTTACACAGGCTTGGCTGTCTTCCAGCTGTTTAATTAGAGTGTCATGCGCCTTGCTTTTTCTAGTTTCATTAGTTTATAAATGTAATATGGTATCTTATTTCTGTGATTAGCACTTCATTCCAGCAGGTTAAACACGCTGGTAGGAAAGTATTGATTTCTGACACTGTTTCCCTGTATTCATTTAGATATTTTCACATGGCTCTTTCAGAATTTTTTTGAAAATGGTAAGCATGAGAAAGAACACTCCTTTCTCTAAATGCACACCTAAATAATTAACACCAAACAGAATCACACATTTAAGCTTAATTGTCACTTCCTGTGGCCTTCACTTTCTATTAATCTTGAAACACTTGTCTTTGCCAAGGATTTGAGAAGAGAAGTATTAATTATAATCTGAAACAATCACATTGAGCTTTTTTTTTTTCTTGGAGCCGTTTAAAGTTCTGGTAACATTTATAATTTCTATCTTACTCTTCAGACCATTGAGTAAAGTGAGAAGTAAATTATTGAAGACATAACAGAAATGAGTTTGATAGGTTCTGTTATAGCTCTGGCTATCCTGGAACTCTCATTGTAGACCAGGCTGACCTTCAATTCAGAGACCTGGCTACTTCTGTTTCCTGAGTGCTGGGTTTAAAAGTGTATGCTACTGCCCCTATTTATTTATTTATTTATTTATTTAGCCAGGCTCTCATTTTGTAGCCCAGGCTTATCTTGAACTCAAGGTATTTTCTCCTGTCTCAACCTCCCAAGACCAGTGATTCCATGCTTGAGACACAAACCACTCTGAGCTCAGAGAACTCTTCAGTTTCCCAATATAATACTTACTTCTAACTCTGTTGCTTTTTACTTGGTACACTGTTTAGAGTATTGAGCGATCTTAGAATCTCTACTGCTAAAGACAAGTAACATGGCAAGGAAGAGATGGAAAAGTAAAGGAATCTTGATTAGTTGTGTGAGCAGTGTGAGTTTTAGTTCTAAGACACCAAAGCCCCAGTTTGTTGTGCTTTCCACAAGTGACACGTTCCATTCCTCTAACTGTGGACAGTTCAAGGAGTTCATGTTTACTACCTACTCTTGGCTACAAAGGTGGATGATAGGACCAGTGTCAGCATAATAATTTGAGAGGAAGAATATTTAGTTGAGTAGACATATTTTTTTCCTTTCATGATTTCATGAGATCAGTAAGAAAGGGGGACTGCTTGGAATGCAAAATAAGAACCCCAAGGTTCATTAGGTATGAAAGCACATTCTTAGGAACAAAGCAAGCTAATCAAATGTCAGTGGGAGGCTGTGTCTTAGAAACAAGGGCAGGGTGGCCTTGATGTGAGTAACCATCTTGATAACCTACTGGGATCAACCTGCCTGTGTTCTAGGGAGCCTTTAGAGACCTGTATGCCAGCTAGTTAAATTAGGTCCAGTTTTCTTTCCTCAGTTGCCTAAATCACATTTCCAGGTGTCAGTTGCTGCTTCTGTTGGTTAGTGAGTTGGTCTTTGCTAATAGCACTACACTGCCAAAACAGTCTGTAAAACTATCCTGCTAATGTAGTCATTGCATTGAGGGAGGTTACAAGTGTGCAAGTTTTCCATGTCGGTTAATGGATCATCAAGAGAGAATTCTGTCAGCTTTCGTTAGTTGCTATTTTTTTCCTTGAAAGTTAGAACTGATGTTTCTATGTGTATTTGTTCCCTACTCCCTGGACAGAACATATAGCTGTAGCTTTGAGCTTGAGCTGATGTTGCTGAGTTTGTGTGGTAGTGGGTTACAAACTTCAGTAGCAAATAACATTTTAAGTAACTTGTCAAAATTTTGAGCAATCTGTCAAAATCATTGTGTCAAGTTTGGGAGAGGGTGAGCATATAGAGGATGACTAGGCAAGGAAATAGGGAGGGGAGAGAAGTGGGGGGAAGAAGGAGAAAGATGGAATTTTCTAACTTAACTCTGGGTTAGTAATGCAAAAGAAAGTCATGTAGGCCATATAGAATACTTCATATTTTAAATAGAATTTTATCTGTATTGATGTTTTGCCTGCATGTATATCTGAGTGTGTCAGGACCTCTGGAACTGGAGTTACAGACAGTTATGAACCACCATATGGGTGCTGGGAATTGTACCCAGGGCCTCTAGAAGAGCAACCAATGCTTTTAACCACTAACCTATCTTTCCAGCCTAATTTTATTATTCGTAAAATATATTTTTCTGAATAATTAATTATAATATCCATGTGATAAAATTTCGATATTGTTTTTAATCTATATTATCTCCTTAAAAAAAAAAACTTCTATTGCATTTCTTGAGGCTTTATCCATGAGCCTAATAGGTGTATCATTTCCACCAGTATTCTGTCCAGTTACTCCCACACACTCACCCACTCCCTCAAACTGATGACAGCATTGTGATACAAATTTCAAGCTAAAACCCAAATGCTAAGATATCAAGTATTAAGGACTTTCCTGGCTGTGAATTCTTTCTTCCTGATGGCGTTCGAGTCTCAGGGCCAGTCCCAGGAATAAGGGCGGAGGGGAGATAAATTTGTTCACTGTTCCATTCCACTTTGTGAATGAACTCCTTGACCGTCTCAGGTTGGCCCTCTGTTTCCAACAGTGCAATCTTGGATGTGTGTTGTTTTATGTCCATTAGAGTAGAAAAGGTGAAGCCTTGGCCAGATAGTTGTTTTGCATATGCTTCACATTCATTCTGGAAACTCCAATTTTCCCTAAAATACTTCAGACATTAGTCATGGAGTTTCAAGAGTTTAAACCAAATTCCTGATCAGTGTGGCTACTGAAGGAATTTCACAGATATGGGAGGGACTGTTCACTGACCACAGTGACGTCAAAGGTGAGTTGGTTGCTTTATTTTTGACTCTGAGGGCCGGGTACATACTAATGGAAAATATAGTGATTTCCTAGTTAAAGAGTTTTATAAAGATTAAAGCACTATTTACGTTGAAAGATTTTTTTTTTTAAAGACGTGTAGGACTTTGTTGAGCAGGGTTACCCCTGGGCCACAGAAATCTCAATATTACATTTATTTAAGAGAATGCAAGCACCAGAGGGCTAGAGCTGGGGGTGGGGGACAGGGGGCAGAGGGAAATGGTACGCTTACTAGCATACATAAGATCTCCCATGGCCTCTAGTTGACCAGATTATGCAGCTGTAAGACTGAAAGTATCTGTTTCCTCAGCAGCTCTTTATGTCCTTGCATCCCTGATGCAGTATAACTGTTGGATATGCATCCTCCCTTTCAGACCATAGTCATTTTAAGATTACAGATGTTCCTTCCCCTCATTTTGGACACCATTGGACTGTGTGCCTCACCCACAAATTTTTTCAGCAGGTGTCTGATTGATTGGTAATATTTTGCCAGAGATAAGAATAATTTTATGTTATCTTGTTATTGAGAGAACCCTACAGTACAAGAGTCACATAGCTACTAGAAAGAGCCGATATGCCCATCTCTGGTTCAGTTATGGAAGGTAGGAATGAGAAAAGAACAAAGAATAGAAGTTGTTGGCAGTTGAGGGACATCTTGGTTTGAACCAAGCCTGACTCTAGGGAAAGGACATTTGCTGTGACAAGTTAGTTACTTATGATAGCTGGTTATGGAGCAAAATTGCCATTGCTCTGGGGCTTCTTTGAGGTGAAATGAGAAGACCTGAGAGTAGCAACTGTCTTTCACAGAGCGCAGGCCCTACGCCAGCTGTTCATGGGTGAACGGATTGGAGAAAGAACACGTCCTACAAGGTTCATTAACAAAGATCTTTGTCAGTCTTGAGGAGAAAGTCAGGTTTCATCTAGAACAAAATGTAAAAATTCATATATGTTTCATTTTTCTCTAAATGATAATCCTGTTCCCCATTAGGGTTGTCGACACTGGCTTCTGTGGCTTCCTCTTTGACACATTTGCCCATGACCTTCAGGCTTCTCCTCCCCCAAGCAAATTCTCTTTGTGTTACAGAATTCCCATCCTCACAGTAGTTTCATTTCAGGCTAATTTCTTTGATCTCACCTGTGGCTCTAGACTTCTGAATTCTTTCCTATATTTTTATCTTTCATTAAAACTTTTTTTTTTTTATTTCTACCAGTGAGAAGAGGAGATGTCCTGGCAGCATGGAGTGGTATTCGTCCCCTTGTTACCGATCCCAAGTCTGCAGACACTCAGTCCATCTCTCGAAATCATGTTGTGGACGTCAGTGACAGCGGTCTCATCACAATAGCAGGTATGGGGAGCTGACTCATTATTCAGATTGTTCTTTTCCACTCTAATGTACAAGTGTTTTGTCTTATTTCTTGCCAAGAGGTGACTTTTGTTATTATTGGTAAATGGTCATTTATAAGAAAAATTCAGAATGCCAACTTAATGGCTTACCGATCTCCTTGTAGGTGGAAAGTGGACCACATATCGTTCCATGGCAGAAGATACTGTGAATGCAGCTGTCAAGGTTCACAACTTGAATGCAGGACCCAGTAGGACAGTTGGGCTGTTCCTTCAAGGAGGCAAAGATTGGAGCCCCACGCTCTACATCAGGCTTGTCCAGGACTATGGGCTTGAGAGTGAGGTGCGTGGACATTGGTTGCCACACTACCTTGCTTTGATGTGGCCCAGGTCTCAGTCTACTGAGATGCTGTGGCCTCACTGATTTAGAGTGATCTTTTTCCTGGGCTTACTGTGAAGCAAAACAAAACAAACAAAACCAAAAGAACCCCACAAAATCAGAAAAGATGATCCAACTTTATGATAGTTGTCTAAAAATTTAGTAATGTGCATTCAGTTTCTCTTTGAAAATCTCCAATTTATTCAGTTTGCTTCTAGTAGACAAAGTTTCTCCAACCTTTTTGCATCTTGAATGCAAGAAGAGTGTTCTTCAGGAGTGAAATCAAGAAGGAAATGAAGCAGAAGGTCCATCTGTCAGTCACTGATCTGGTGCTACACGGATGCTGAGTCAGTGCTGGCCTAAGCATTCAAAACCCAAGTAGTTTCCTCCCACATAGGCTGGACCTAATGCTCCCTGAGAGCTATTCATTACAGGCTGTGGGAAACTGACAGGAGAGTGCACTGTTGCTTTCTCCTGTACCAAAAGGACTGTCTCCCAGAGTACCCGTCTAATGCAGTTTTATTTTGGTAGGTTGCACAACATTTGGCCAAAACCTATGGTGACAAGGCTTTTGAGGTAGCCAAAATGGCAAGTGTGACTGGGAAACGGTGGCCTGTCGTTGGAGTGCGTCTTGTGTCAGAATTTCCGTACATCGAAGCAGAGGTAGGTGGTGGCCAAGGGACTTCCTGTGTGTGGGGCTCTGCCGTTCATCGGGTTCCTTCCACCTTTAACAGTTAGGTACTGTTACGTTTCAGAGCACACACACCAGCCAAAGTCTGCAGTAAGGTTTGGAGCCTTCACTGACACTCAACTCTGAAGTGCTAGTGGTAACAATAGTACAGGTATGAGCTTCAGAGTTTGTTCAAGAAGCATCACGAGTCTGAAAGTTCTGTTTCTCCCATACTTTGTAGATCTTTAAGTTCAAATCACTTCTATCTAGTCTGGTTCCAAGCCCTCCCGATGCGATGGTTTCTCAGAGATTTGTCTTATTTCTCAGCTTGTTTAACCACAGCTTTTCTGTCCTCATGCTTTGCATATTCCACCCTGTAAATTCCATGCAAATTAATGTTTCCATTATGTGTTAGCAAAGAGAGTGATTCCTGTGGATGGTGAGAAGTGATGTCTCTGTCTTCTATTCAGGAAGAAGGCATTCACTCTTACCCAACCCACCCAATTTTCCAACCTTCTGTGGTGGGCAGAGGGAGGGCCCGAGCTGTGCCACAGGTGCACCTGTGTCCATGGAGAGCCAGAGAGCCAGAGAGGCTGCAGAAAAGCACCCCCTTTTCTCAAAGCTTTTTGTAAAATGTGGACATCGATTATCTTTAAAGGAAAGATTCAAAGTAGCATTTTTTTTCTCTTTAACTTAGGTGAAATACGGGATTAAGGAATATGCGTGCACCGCAGTTGACATGATTTCACGTCGCACCCGCCTGGCCTTTCTCAATGTTCAGGCTGCAGAGGAGGCCCTGCCCAGGATTGTTGAGTTAATGGGCAGAGAATTGAACTGGAGTGAACTGAGGAAGCAGGTATTGTACAAAAGCCTTTACAGTTGTGTTGATGAACATGTAGCAGCCCAGTCTGTAAAGGCTGGCATAACGTACGGTGATGGTTTTAGGTTTCCTGATAACTTCTGTGTTATACATATCTAATATTACTAAGTCATAAGAAAATGGAAAGATAAAAAAAAAAAAAAGAAAATGGAAAGATTCTTATGCCAAAATTTCATTGTTATAGAAATCTAGAGAATGTTTTAAAGTTCCTGATCATAATTCCTGGAAAAGGAAGATACAAAAGACAGTTGGGTGCAGCCTTGTCTAGGTCTCATTGAAAATACTCTTAATTTTTGCTCTTGATAATCCTTTGATTAAAAATAGTAGTTTCACTGCCTGACTAGCAAGAGCTTATTATTTGAATCAGTTGATATTTTAACTGATGAGAGATCTTTGCAATATGAAGAAAAATCAAAGTGTCATTTCATATTTTATATTTATTACCAAATTATAAAAAAAAATTACCTGGTAGTGGTGGCACACACCTTTAATCTCATCACTCTAATGGATCTCTGAGTTCAAGGCCAGCCTGCTCTGAAGAATGAGTTTCAGGACAACCAAGACTACACATAATGCCTCGCTTGAACTACTATTTTATACTCAAAAGGAGTAGTTCTTTTGAGTCACTTCATAGCTTTGTCAAATACTGTCCCTAGAGCCTCTTCCACATCATAAGAGCTCGGTGCTCAGATCTCAACTTTAGCATCATATTTGTATATTCACTCATACCCCAAACAAAGCCTCTCAGAATCTCACAGTGATCATCCAGATCAGGTTGAAGTGTCACCCTTTCTTACTGTATTTGTTATTGTTACCTTGATGTAGGCTCCTGGTGTGTTTAATGTATCACTGTACTGACTTCTCTCCTAGTATGCCAATGTTCCCATATGAACAAACTTCAGGGATTATATGAGAATATAATCCAGACTGTCATTGGATATGTCCAACGGCCTTAGCTAATATACATTTTAAAATTAGATTCTGTGACATTATATTAGATGCAGTCATGAGGGGTCAGGGGTGGGGCTGAATACTGGTAGGCGAGGAAAGTGGCCCTGGAGTTAGTCTAAGGACACTTCAAAGTATAGAGATAAGGAAGGCTATAGAAGAGATAGAGGGGAGTAGCTGCTTAGGTTGGGGGAGTTCTCTTAAGACTAAGAGGGCATTGTGATTCAGGCTAACGTACATCAGGGCTACTGAGACAGAAATACTGCCAGGGAGGTGCTTCAAATAGCAAACATTTAAGTCTCAAATTTATTTCTTCACTTTCTAACATGAAGTCCAAGGTCAAGGTACCATCAGCTCTAAACTTCTTTTTATGGTTCATGGACAGAAAGCTCCTTGGCATATTCACACGTGTGTAGTAAATGAGAATTATTGAGCATCTTGTCATGTACAGTGCAGATGAGTATTGTGTCTATGGCCTAATTGTCAAGTGTTCATATTATGGTGTAAATTCCTAAAGGTGGAATTCCTGGGAAATAACGGGTGAAAGGGTCTTTTTAGAGGTTTAACTTTATTTATTTCATTGTTCAAGGGCACAGTGGCCTTGTGTTTTTTGAATCCGGCTATAGAGATTCTAATGTTGTATCTATTCTTCAGTGAACTGTGGCAGAAATCTGTGGTCAGTGCCTTGATGTCCTCCTTGTGCTTGTGTGAAGAGTATCCCTGTCTTTGGACTGTTGATAAAGAGTCCCAGTGGATAGCCCAGGCTGGCCTGGAAGTCAGGACTCTATCACTTCAGGCTGTAAGAGCTGGATTCTAGGCGTGTACTGGTGCCCAGCTGTGAAGAGAATGGCCTTCACCTAGATTTTATAGTTGAGAAAACAGACCCAGTTACTACAAGTAAATTGTGGAGCTGCATCCAAAACCTATCTCTTGACCCCTTCTTGCTGCCTCTGTACTGGCTTATAACTCTTCCCATTCTTGACTTTTAGTTCTCCATGAAGACAGCACAACAATACCTATCCTTTTTTTTTTCTGTGTAGAAGAATCAGGGCATGTTCTGATAAATAAATTATAGTTGGAATGATTAGATGGGAATATATATGTGCTAGGAGGAAGGAAGTAGGAGAAAATTCTAAAAACCAGTTGTGTTCAACATTTCTGGTATAGAGAGATTTAACTTTATTTCAAACTTTATGAGTAGATGAACATTCCTTGGAATATGCCTAACCTTCATAAAGTAACAAAACTAAACAGCTAAGGGTGTTGTTCAGCTTCTGAGGCACAGGAACTTAATGAGGACAGTGGACGGTCTGGAGAGTACAAAAGAGAAGGAAACAAGAACGAAAAGGTTAGAAAGTTGTACTTCTGAGAAAAGGTTAAAAGCACTGGGATTATTTAACCCGCGAAAGCGAAAGAGGAACAGGGTGATTAATAACTCTGCATAGATGAATTGTGTTGTTTCCACGGTCAATACCCAATGAGTGACCCGTATACTGAGCATGCTACCAAACAGTGTAGGGAATAATAAATAGCTCAGAGTTCCACAGACCTTCCACTCTGCGTGGATACAACACATGCACATGGCAGGAATGCATGTGCAGCTTCAAAGTTTACAGATGTATTTAGAGACGTGGTTCATTGAGACTGAAAGTCAACTGATAGAGAAAAATAAAGGAGTCAGACCAGGGCTGTGGTGGAGTTGAGAATGACTGAGGAACAGGAAAGGACATTTCCAAACTGTATGAATTAATGTGTGTGAGAAAGATGACAAACAGGAAGTTTTTGTGTCAAATAAATAAGGGAAGCTTTATTTTTAGTTCAGTTGATTTGAAACATTTGAAATGCTATGTATATTGTCAGTTCCAACAGAGAAATTTCCTTGGAGACCTTGGACTAAACTTGCTTTTTAGGACGGCCGAGCAGGAAAGGGCATGAGCATCACTCAAAACATATTTAGAGAAATGTTGTCCAGAAGAGAGACAGGGAGACTTTGTAATTTTCATATAAGGTGCATTTTTATTTTCATAGTGAGACTTTACATTTCAAATTTAAAACAGACAGAAGACATAGTCAGATAGGAGGTGACTCTGCATCAATTTTATTCTAGTCAGGGAACTAGCTGTTGGAATTCTTTCTTTTATGTGACCCTTGAATTAATCTAATAGAAAGAGATTAGAAAACAGAAAGTGGAAAATGTAATGCTTGTTTTAAAAAGCAGAAAGCAAAATATGTCTTTGTGACCTAGGAATGGCCTTCACATTGATCTTGGCTGTTTTTGTTAATTATGTTCATCAATTTTTATTAGGTTCACTATGTTTATTATTATTTAGGAAGAAGTGTAGGCTATGGGGCAAATTAGAGGTCCTAGGGAAAAAATGTTTCATAATTGTTTTCCTATTACAGTAAGGATCAAGAGAATATTACAGAAGCGATATATAGAGACTCCATAGAATATTTCATATAGTCTCATGCGTCTTTGACAATCACCAATTCTGACCTCTGAAGAGGTCTCATGATAGCAGATTACAAGCACTCTGTCCCCTTGACCTAGTCTCGTTTCGTTCAAGTGTTTACATTACAGTGCTGATGCTTTGCTTTTTTGGTGTGCCGATAAGCACAGGAACAAGTAATATCTGATAATAAATTAAAACAATAGTACAGTACAGTGTACCAGGAGAGTTTCTATAGAAACAAATGATAAAACTTTTGTTCTAGGTTAGACTAACTTCATTTATTCAAGCTAAGTTTGACAGGCTTAGAAATATAGCGGACATGAAAAAGAGTGGCTTTAGTTAACTATGACTACCAATAAATTAACAGTGGATCATGATTGTCCCCTACTCTAATGGATTCTTTTTTATGTGTTAATATGGCTCATGTATCTAGAGAGTTGGATTGTTACTCCTTTTTAGGTACTTTCCTTATCTCTGTAGGAACATGGATTTTGTTTGTTTGTTTTCTGACAGTTGGTCTGGAAGAAAACATCCAAATGTCATAGGGCTTTAAAGTCATGCTGAAGTCATATTGAAGCTCTTGACTAGCAAATCTCTAAGGGGTAAATAAAGTACTTGATGCTGCTTTCAGTATGCAACGTATGATTCAGATGGTTCTACTGTAGCAACATCTTGGTCATCCTAAGTAAGTTGGAAGAATTGGAGATACATTTAATCTCAACCTAAAATGTCTTACTAGGTACATCATCCTTTCAGGAGCCACTTTGAATAGAGTTGTTACATTAAAAGTAGTAGTGTGATTTAGACAGATGCCTCAGGCTTCTGTTTATCCTATCTGTAATGGAAACACGGTTAGGAAGCTACTTTGTGACCTGGATGGACAGATTGCTTCCTTCTTTGAAACATCGTGATTATTTGGTTGAGTGTGTATAAACTTCACAAGCAGTAAAAGAATATGAATTGTTTAAGAGATTGTCATTGGAGGAAAGCCTCAGAGGCAGCATGTCTAAGGACACGACTTTTAGAATAGTTTATAGAGAACAGCTGGAAAAGATCCATTGAACAGTGAAGAATAGCTCTGGAGATTGAGAGTTCACGTTTTATTTAACCACAGGAAAGTAGATGTAGACACATTTATTTAGTTTTTATATTCAATATTATGCAGCATTCATGATGTTTTATTTCTTCTGTTGCATCTATTTTTGAGGAGAAAGGAGGTAGAAAGGAATAATCTCAAAAACTGTTTAAGAAAACAGAGTGCCAAGGCTTGTTGTTGCCACGGTCTGTACAGTGGTTTAGGTCCCCACACCTCAGTTGATGGTCATTTCAGTTTCATGTTCAGTATGTGTGGCCTGTGAAGTTGGGAATTTAAGATATGCATTGGCTTTTGCTAGGTGAAGGTGTATGACAAACACCTCCGTGACTTAGGCTATTAGAGATGACCTAGCCATTAAGAGGGCTTGCAGCTCTTACAGACCGCTCCCACACCCACACTGGGCAGCTCACCACTTGTGAAACTCCAGCCCCAGGGATTCTGATGCCCTCTGCTGGATGCCATGGGCACCTCACACATACACATACCTCCATATATAGGCATAAGTAAATTATAATAAAAGCGAATCTTAAAAACCCATCTTAGTGGCTTAGCACAGCCAGATATTTTTGTTTGTTTTTGAATTTGAGACACGTTTATGTAGTAGCATCTATATATGAAACTCCATATATAGATGCTGTCAAACTCACAGAGATCTGCTTGCCTTTGCCTCTCAGCACTGGAAGTAAAAGTGTGCACCACCATACCCAGCTCAGCTAGGATTTGATGTTTCTCCTTCATAGCTGCCTAAGCCATGCTTGTTCTCCGGGAATAATTCTCTTGTTCCTACAAGAGAGGTAGAGAAAATTAGGAAGTCTCTTTAAGCCATCTTATACCCATTCATTTCTATTGGCCAACGTAAGTCACATGGCCAAAGCACACAAATTAAGACTGAGAAATACATGTATGTTGGAGGGGTGTTTGTGTGTGTGTGTGTGTGTGAATTTATACATGTGAAAAGAGAGATCTGCAAACAATATATACTATAATATTGTCACTTGAGGTAGTTAGGTGGGAGAGTGACAAAATGGTATCTAAGGGCGGTGCTTGTTGCAGATGCTGGCCCAGGATACTGAAAATAGTGAGAACAATTGTGGAAGAAAGCCAGCTTCATGCTGACTCTGAGTGTCAGAAGCCCTTGACCGAACTTCTACATGGCTGACCACAAGCACTGCCAGCCATGCTAGAGGAGACTCAAGTTAGCGATCGTTCACTTTTATTTACTTTTCTTGTCACCACACTTTAGGAATTTGATAGTGAACAGCATACAAGGGCAACTGTGGTAAAAAAAAAAGAAAGAAACTGCAGTGTTACCACATGTAGAGCGGGCATCCTGGTGGTGCGGGGAAGCAGTCAGCAGTGTTACCACATGGAGAACAGGCATCTCAATAGTGTGGGGAAGCAGTCAAACACAGGTGACATCATGCTCTATGCAATTTAAGAAAAGATGAACTTATCCCAAGGCCCACCAGAGTGTGCCTAGAGCTGGAGCTGGGAGAAGAACCAGACAAATGGAGGTGGACACAGCAAGTGTGTAAGGTTGCAGCAGTGTTCTGTGTCTGCAATTATTAGTGTTGCCCAACTAGAGGGAGAGGTGGAACATCGGTAAAACTGGACGTTGGCCCAATAGAATCAGCTTCTGCTGATAAAAGAGAGAGGGGGGAGCAGTCAATAGCTCCTGTTAATCTGCCACCTTTGTGCATATGTCTTTTCTTTTGTAGGAAGAACTTGACGCAGCCACAAGGTTTTTGTACTATGAAATGGGCTATAAGTCTCGAACAGAACAACTCACAGATAGAACTGAAATCAGCCTGCTACCTTCAGACATCGATAGGTACTTTATTTCAATAGCTCTTCTCCACTCCTCCTCCACACCCTCCTCCACTCTTTTATATAAGACTATCTGCCATTATTCAATTTTGGGTTGCAGGTACAAGAAGAGATTTCATAAATTCGATGAAGACGAAAAAGGCTTCATTACCATTGTTGATGTTCAGCGTGTACTAGAGGTGATACAGATTTTTTTCTCCATTATCAGTCTTCTGGTATATAAGGATATAAAATTCATGTTGGTTCACATTTTTCACAAGTAGTAGCTGTAAGGTTCTAGTCACATTAGCAGAAAGCTACACATAATTTGTAATTTAACCCTTATTTCTCTGTGCTCCTCTGCCTAGAGTATCAATGTACAAATGGACGAAAACACACTGCATGAAATTCTCTGCGAAGTAGATCTGAACAAAAATGGACAGGTTGAGCTCCATGAGTTTCTGCAGGTGAGTTGTGATAAGGCAGATGCATCTGTGTTTTTCCTTTTGCTTGTCATCATACTGAGAACGGATTCTTTTTTTTTTAAGATTTATTTAATTTATATGAGTACACTCTTGCTGCCTTCAGACACATCAGAAGTGGGTACCAGATCCCGTTACAGATGATTGTGAGCCATCATGTGATTGCTGGGAATTGAACTCAGGGCCACTGGAAGAGCAGTTAGTGCTCTTAACCGCTGAGCCATTTCTCCAGCCCAAGAACTCTTAAATCTATCTGTTAGTCGCTTTGTCTGAAAACATAGCCTGATCCAGTAGCAGTTGATCTGTCTGCCTTTGAGGATGAGCTCTGTTCGTGTCTGTTTTCTTTCTCTTTATAAGAGGCACCTGTTTTATTGGTTAACTTAGATTACATGCAAGTTAATTGTGGCATATAGAATTGCATAATTAAAGAACAATGCCGTGTACTATGATTGTCTCACTGCCTATGATGCGAGTCAACAGAGTACTTCTGGTATAGAAAGTCATTGTTCATTGTTATATGGGAGAAATTATAATCCATAATTTTTTTATTCATTGAGTAATCATATTCACCTAAGAATACAATTAGTTCTTACATTTTGAAGAACCAGAAAAGCAAATGAGAAGGGACTTAAACTCCAGGATTAAGACCACAAATTTAAGCATTTCCATGCCTGATGTTCAACTAACGACAGTTTCAACTTGTTCAACCATTCTAACCATGAAGGAAATCCATTTTGTTCCTGTAACCTCACGCTAGATGCTCTACATCACTCCTTAATAGTTCTGTAAAGGAAAGAAATTCAACGCCATATCCCTGGCTGTCCATAGGACTGATCGTTTGAAGAACGCATTGGTTTCAGGCAGCCAGGTTTTTTTCTGTAGTGTTTCTTGGGCAGGTACTTCAAATGAATGCCAGGTCTTGCTTGCACCATGGCAATGATGAATGCTGAACATGAAATAAATTAATGCTGGGATTTTGGTCAATGTCAGCCCTTTCTTCACTGTGTCAAGTTAAACAAACAAGATCAAGGCAGAGGAAATGGTAATTGTCTCTCTGGAGATGAGCTGTGGATAAGAGCATTGTTGAATCTAAATGCAGAAAATTTTCGAAGGTTGTGTCCAGCATTACAAAAAAGAGTGTTTAGCTATTTAACTAACTGTTTAACTGAATGCGAATTTTAAATGGCGTTTGAGATTTATGGTTAGGACTTTTAACAGAAAACATTTAATTCCCCTTTTTCTATAGTTTTTCTGGAGAACATTTCCTTGTCTTAGAATTTCAGAAAACTCTTTTTTAAATAAATAGCTTATGCTTCATTTCTTGTGCTTTGCAAACAAACAACAGCACCTAGACCTAAAAAACCTAGGGCTTTAGAAACAATAGGAATCTAATTTAATGAATATGTGTGTGGCTTGGGTTTTAAGTAATTTTCTTGAATGTAGTAGAGTTATACACATAGGAAATAATTTAAACCACCTGCAGGTTTTCTTGTAGAGTTTTTAAATAATTAAGTATTTCCTGACCAGTTCTAAATAAAAGCAAGCATTCATACTTCCAATAAGAACACTCCATAATTTCCAAGTTATAAAACACTGGCCTTTTCCCTCATAAGGTCTGTTCACACCTAGGTATATTTTTTTTCTTGCAATACGGTTCTTGGATACGTGTAATACCTAACAGAAAACTTTTAGTTTGTTGCGGTTGGTACAGGAAACACTATCAGTGGCTGAGAGAGGAGAGGAGTTAAGATCTGACAGTTGTTACCTATGATAAATCCCAAGGTTCTCCCAGGATCGGAGAGAAAACAGTAAACAGACAACTGTTCTATCTTTAAATGTAACTTTTTCCTTAGGTAAAATATTTCTCCGATGTAAAGTATGTTTCCACATCTGATTGCTTAGTGAAATGTTTTCCTTTTCTAACTATTAAGAGCCCACATTTATCCTGGTAAAGATCTGCTTTTGGAAACGGGTGCGTGTTTTCAGTCATCATAATGGGAGGAGTTATGGAGACTGCTTGGGTTGGGATTTTGTTTATGGGTCTGGCCATAATGACACTTGTGTACGTAGGACTCTCACAAGCGACTGCTTGTGAAGCAGCTTTTAATAAGGTCAAGAGATTCAGGTCTAGCCCTGGGGCAGATGCCTACAACTCCCATGGGGAGCACGTTTTTTTGAAAATGTATCTCCATAGGCTAAAACCTTAACTATGAAATAATTTGAATGTTTTCAAAAGGACTTTAAAAAATATAACTAGCTCTATTGAGTACATTTTTTTTAAGTAGAAGAAATTAGATTTTTAAAAATTCACTAGTTAGTGGAAGGAAGTGGCAATCAATCCTCATACTCAGAATTGCAAGGAATTTTCTGCATTAAAGGCTTTTGCTTACTGCCTGCGTGCAATTTTAGATTTAATTCTGACTTTATCCTTTGGATAAAACTGAATCAGCTGAAATCTGGGTGGTGAAATAATTTCAATTAGGGCAGATCTCGAAGTCTATTTTCAATGACTTGTATTTAAATTTGTTTAGAAAGACTTCCAGGGATTTGGACTTAGCGGACTGAATTGTCAAGTACAATAAATAACACTGAAAAATGATAATTTAATGTAGGATGTCATGGTTGGTCTTGGCTCTATTTCTGAGATTTCTTTTTAGAATTTAAAAATAGAATTAAAGATCCAGTGTTTGACGTTGACTTTTTAAAAAAGTGACCCAAATTGTACATTGTGGGTGAAGGAGTTCATAAATTTGCTTGTTAGGGCAGCCTGATCTACTGAGTAGATGCAGTCGTTGTCAGCAGTGTGAAACATGTCTCCCTTCATCTCTTCTTGAATTGTTCAAGGAGTCAAGTGTGTGCTCTGGAGCTGATGGAAAAACTCTGGAGGTAAGAAGAGGGGAGTAAAGTGGTCTGCCTGGATGCTGAGTGTGGTCCTTCTTTTCTCTTAAAGCTGATGAGCGCAATTCAGAAAGGAAGAGTGTCTGGAAGCCGGCTTGCCATCCTGATGAAAACTGCCGAGGAGAACTTGAACCGCAGAGTTCCAATCCCTGTGGATCGTAGTTGTGGAGGATTGTGAGTCTGACCAGTAAATCCACAACCAGCAAGCATAGGACAGCCTGCACTATGTACAACCAGAGATGACTTAAACCACTCTAAAATAGTGGCTATTGTAGCTGCCTTTTTTTAAACAAACAAACAAACAAACAAACAAACAAGATCAAAGAAAAGGAATAAGCAAACAAACAATCAAACAAAAAACACTGGAAAAACATTCCAAAACCTGTAAGAGGTTGGTGTGTTTGCCAACTTCTCTTGCCAATACTTTATTTGTGTTTGCCAATCAGTTTAGCTTCTACAAAGTGCTTTTCTTATTTTTTTAGAGCACATTGATTTAATGTTTTGTATCCGTTTTGTAACCTGTCAGAATTGACACTCTGCCCGTCCATTCATTCATTTAAACTAGTTCTAGAGGCAGACTCCCTATAGATGGGAAAGATGGTAGAAAGATTTGTGAGCACCCAAGAGTTCAGGAGCTAGAGCCTGTAGATAGCATTTTTTTTCTCTTTTTAGAAAATCATTTGACCTCTCGGCATGAAAATGTTTTGGGAGACTTCTCAGCCCTGTCTTGCTACCCACCCCCTTCCAATTAATACCGAACACTTCTCTGTCTGGACTAACTCTGGCTAATCTGGAGAGGGAAGACAAAGTTTAGATCTGGTTGAGATTTGGTTACATTTCTAAAAGAGAAACTCCGAGAGCTTCCAGAATTGCAGGCGTAAGATAAAGACAGCGCTGACATTTGCCGGGAGGTACGGTGATAGCTGCTTCTCAGCAGTTCATTTTTTCCCCCCAGGCACTGCTGGCTTTCTTTGACTATTATAGTTGCCAGAAAAATCCTTGCTTTTTTTACTTTAAAACCAGCATTTGAGTGGCAAGTTGGATATAACAGGATGAGACCAAATCTTTCCATTCCTCATGGGAGTAATGATAGAACACAATTTTCAATCCCACAAGTCCTGAGCCTTGCAGCGTGTGGTATTGTCAGGGCCTGTTCTTGTCGGGGTGGGCAGTAGTGGTGGTATTTGCAAAGAGATAATAAAAAAGAATTGGGCAGATTTCCGTTAACTTTAATTATGAAATTAAAATAAGGCATGCCACTTTAATATTGGAGGCCGGTCTGTTTGACAAAGGGCCTTTCTCTTTGTGTACTCAATGGAAAAAATTCTCTTTCTAACAAAAAATAAAATAAAATAAAAATCAGAGAAAGACATCAGGCATATACATATATATATACACAGAAATCAAACCGAAAAGTCAGCGCCCACTGAACTCAGCAAATAGTGCACAAACAGAGATGACAGATAGAAGATGGTTTTGTTAAATTCTGTTGGCATTGTAACTAGTAATCTTAATACTTATTAATTGGCTTCCCTTTTCTGAAACTACCAACAATTAGCCTCCTGTGCACAGTAGGAAAGGTACCTCTTCATTCACACTTGTCTCCTGACAGGCTTTGTTGCGCAGATTATGTCCTAGCTTTGTGAACTGGTACATAAAACACCTTTGTGCTACTATTCTGCTTATGCAAACATTGTGTCTTTCTGCCTCATTCATTATGGGTTATGAGTCCACATATCATAATGTTAAACTGGGAGGTTCTCAGCCCCCACCTCACCCACCCCCACCCCACCCCACCCCTGAAATATGCAGAGACCGTAGGGAGAGACAGCTCAACTCATTAATAAATGAAGTATAGATGCTTCCACTTCTGTGTCAGGGAAACCTGACACAAGACAAGTGATGTCACAGCAGATGTCACTGTGAATTCTTTTCTTTCAAAGTGTCATTTTTTTACAATGATTCTTTTTTTTTTTAAATAAATGAAAGCATGTGCAGTTTAGTGGTTTTTTTCTATCGTGACAATAAAGTTCTCTTTATACCTCGTGACAGTCAAGTCAGCAGAAAAGCTATCCTTTAAGACATCCCAGCTGATATATCACAATATTCTACATCACTACTCCCTTCCTTTCTCTTTTTCTCTCTCTTTCTAGTTAGATCAAGATAACGGTGGCTTGTGTCATCTGAGATTCTCTTACAGTAGGGACTGGGCTCAGAATGTGACTTGCTTAGGCCGATCTGTGCTTGGAGAGCAGGTCTTGTTTGTATATGCTGTGTGCTATGAATGAAGTTCCTTAAGGACAAAGGGAAGTGCACCATGCTTCATTTGAGCATATCTGCCTTGGCTTAAAATCTGCTCGTTCTAAAATGTGCTCCTTCACCCATCCCAGAGACTCACATTGGACACGAACTACTTTTATCACGTTCCTGTGAGAATAGCACCCCAGCATTTCTCTAGAGTTCCCAATTAAACCTGTACAGGCTTTTACATTTTAAATCCAATTTAAGCAAAGGAGAAAGGACATAGGGGAAGAAGCCCCTTTAAAACTCATTCAGAGAATAAACCATTGTTTGTCTTTTTCATATAAAGCCGGTTTTTGTTGATTTTGTTTGGGTGTGGGAGTGGGTGCACAGAGATCTCTCCTTTTTATCTTCAAGTGATTTATTTCCTTTGACGGGATTCAGGTGAAGGAACCCCATCTGTGCTGGAGAGCTGCATATACCTTTAACTAGCCTCCATCCCAGTTGTAATAACAGTGATAACGCTGGGTTACTGGTTTAGCTACGGTTGTCTGCCTCATAGTCATCATGCTGCTTATTCCTGCTTTCCAGTCTGTTCATACTCAGTGTGACATCAGGTCTCTGCTCTCAAATGCATGGTTCGTAATCTGCCTTAGGTTATGCCTTGATTTTGTCTATTTTAAAATATGTACAGCAAAAATGTTCATTCTGATTTTAACTCAGTACAACATAGAGGCTGTCATTGATTTTTTTTCTTGTTCCCCCTTTTTTATTTGTAAAGGTCTTTTTGCATATGAATGTAATCACATTGGTGTCACTGATGCTGTAAAATTGCATTGCATTTTACTCTAGTGAGTAAAAAAAGAGCCCTACTGTGTTTTACAAGAACATCAGCTCTTAGCCCAGTCCTGGAGTGGACACACTTGCTGCATGTCCTCTTACTTTCTCAGTTTTATGTATTGTGTTGGGTTATCGTTCTACACTGGACTGTTAAATGCCGTCTGTGAGGCTGGACTGTCACTTTTATAACTGTCTTCATATTTTATCGCCATTATTTATTACTTTTGATATACAGAATGAGCCGCATGCATTTATAGAGCAATAAGAAGATGTATTTAATGTGCCTTGTTTTTAACTGAGTAAGAGCTGAAAGCATGAATCAATAAAACTGATTAAAGCGGCCCATTTGTTGGCATTTTGATGTTACGCGCCGTCCGACAAATAACTTTAATTACTGCTGAAGTTTTTAGAAGTTTGAAAATATTTGCAGAAACTATATGTTAAATGACATGCATTAATTCTTTTACACTAGAATTTTATAAGTTTATCTCAAGGGAATCATCTGTATTGACATGTTATTTTATGAGGCTACCAAAATTATTTGTATTAGTTGGTTGCTTCAGCGTTTAGGCTATGGTTTCTGTTTTATGTGACCACAGTCTACGTTTATCCCATTACAACTCAATAGAACTCTGTTCCTTTTTCTTTTCTTTTTTTTTTTTTCCAACTAGAACCTCTCAGCCTCCACATTCCCAGGCATGCTGATGAATTTTATCATAACCGAAATCAATAGAAATGAATGGGAAAGATTACATAATCCATTTTGATCATCTTACATGTCAAGTTAGTGCAGGGTTGCCAAGCGTTGATAAATGCTCTGACAGAAAAAAAAATGCTATATATTTTCATTGTCAGTAAATCAGTAAAGCTGTTATCAGTTTAACACTGGCCAAATTTTATAATGCCCATGTTATTTTATAGGTTTTAATTTGCACATGTTCAGAGAGAGCTTCCTCTATTTGCGGCTCACACGTGCTCAGAGGCATTTGTGAGTGTCTCAGAGTCCTTCGAAACTATATCCCAAATGAAGGCTCCTTCCCAGACAGACTTGGAACAATAAGCTCACTTGGAATAGCCTACTTGGAATAGTGACATTGTGGTTACTTGACCTAGGAGGGTTTGTGTGGTGCCTCCTTTAGGAAGACACCATGTTGTACTTCACTGGAAGCGTAGAAGGACTGAAATGCACAGAGTGTGCCTTGGTTGTTAGAGTGTGGCATGTGGTACAGCTTGTTTGTTCTATAAGCTTCTGAGCCTTGCAGACCCAGTGCAAGGCATTCCTGTACTTTTCTTCCAAGTAAATGGTTCCTGTATGGAAATTTGCTGTTCTTTATGGCTGCTGCTAGCTTCCTTTCACTGTTTCAGAGTGGGGAAGTGGGAAATTATGCACACACACACACACACACAAACCTCCCTGCCTTAAGCAATACACACACACACACACACACACACACAC
>NW_021604636.1:9646660-9674160 GCF_004785775.1 Grammomys surdaster | reverse complement strand
GTTGAGATATGAACTTCCTGTAGCTTCAAGAAATTTGGGAAGGTAAGACTGTTGATTGAGGAAAGTACCTAACAAAATATATGCGTATAAACACAGACACACATTTTTTTTTTTCTGTGCTGTGCAATGGGGATCGTGGCTTTAATCCAACAAATTGTTATTCAAAATACACTAACTGCAAAATGCATCAACCAAAGTGATGTGGGGGGAGAGGGAGTGACTTCCCTAAGGGTGAACAATAATATTAGCAGGATTACAGACCTTTAATTTTTTTTCAGTCTAATTGAATCCAATAGAATTACTGTAGTTCTTAAGAGTCACCGTATCCTGCTGGGCTACTCTCATCGAAATATTGCTAGTTAACCTTGTTTTTCAAAAATACATTGCAAAAAGCTAAACGGAGCCTCTTTCTGTAATCAGTTTACATTATGTCGCATGCTAACTGTTGATTACATTTCCCAGAGAGGGATTGCCTCCCTATGCCACCTGAAATGACTTTGTTTCTGACAGTAGCACTCACTAAACTGGCTGAGATAAAAATAATTTTGGTTGTGGGGAGCAGGTTCTCAAAACATTTAACTCATCAATGAAAATAGATGGGTCTATAAAAATGGAAAGAAATCATCCCAGAATTAATATTGAGGTACCCGCTCGTAGACTGTTGTTTATAAATCAAAATAAGTAATTGAATATATCTTTATGTAGATAAATGTATACGTACCTCAATGTACAACTTCAGAAAGAGGAAACGTTTGAAAACACCGAGCCAAGTGCAGTATACATTTCCTTATTGAAATTTACGGAATTAAAAAAAAAGATTAAAAAAATAGGTCTCACATCATACTTTTAGGAACATACTGCTTGATTTATAAAGTACCAATAGATTATGACACGAGGGAGAAATTTCTCTGATATCATGCCTTTTTATACAAACTTTTCAGCTGCCCATCTTACTTCATTGTTTGTGTTAAACACAGCAACACTAGGGGTTTGTTATTGCTGATGAGCATATCAAAGATGCCATAGCAATCTTGGTTGGCTGATCTATTTCGAGATTTTTGGAGGGAGGGTATCAATTATGGCTTTCTTCTCATAGGATGCCAGGTATTTTTCTTTTTTTTAAATAAATCTAAGCTGTATGAAGATAAGATCTCCTCCCATACCTTTTCTTCCACCTGCCTCCCCCAACCCTCATTATTGTGGTTGCTTCATCTTAAAACAATTTTAGGCAGCAAGAGTAGTATGTTGCTTGGGCTAAGGCTGGGCTGTTAGCTAAATTAAGCCATTGTGACTCAAAATCCTCCTTTAATAAGGTTCACGCTGTCTACAACTTCATCATTTTCTGCTGAATGATAATTACTTTATTCAATCATGTTCAAGGTTTTAGTGAAAGCTAGCATTGATTGATTAACTTCAATTACCATGCTTACATTTGCATAGATAAAAACTGCTTTTCAATTTGTGAGTGGCACGCCAGTGGAAACCCTGCGCTGATATTTGCATTTCAATGTGAACGGCGAAGAATAAAGGTGGAAGAGGGGTCTGATCAGTGCTGAGCCCTTTCCGCTTCAGTGCTTAAGTATTTCTCCATAAACACTCTTGTTATGATGTTAGTTTGTTCAAACCACTCTGAGGTAACTGATGGAGACTCCTGTTTACAAGCTTTCCTGACAACTGAGCGGTGTGGATTAGGGGAAACTGGACTCCCGCAGTAGCTTGCAGGCCAGCAGCCAAGTTAAAGAAGAAATCTTCCTGCAGCCCAGGACCACAGCTCTCAAATGCCAGTGTTGTGTACCCGTGACTGGCCCGTCTGGGCCAACCTTACAATGGGTACAGCTTTTCTCCTTGATTGGTTGGCTGGCTGGAACCCAGTACTGAATTGTCACCTGCCCCTTTTAGGTCCAAACCCAAGGAGAATGTAAAGTATTATCAAAGTCTTTTGATTTTTTTTTTTTATCCCAAATAGGCTGTAACAAATACTTGCTTTTCCTTGACTCATCAGCTAGCGACCAGTTGAGTAGGCAGACTTTTAGTATGTATCTAAGATAATCCTGCCCTATTTTCCTTGCCTGACTCTATTTTAGGAATACAGAGATTTGATAGAGGAATCATGCCTTTTCTTCATTTTCCAAGTTAATCAGGATTCAATTATTCTTGAATCAGCCCTGGAAATTTCTGTCTCTATAACACTACAATAGCACCTAACCAAGGAGCTATTTCTCAAATTCATCAAGCTGGATAGCTAGGTTGAAGACCTGGCTGGTCCAAAGCTCACATCCTTCTTTTGACACTGATAGTCAACCGTTCTTGTTGGATGTGCTGTCTTAGAAAACTAAAGCTACAGTTTCCAGAATGTTCTCACTTAGGAACCAGATAGAGCTCCTTAGACCAGTGGCTTTAAGCTTTTGGTCTCTAAGATATAAAGTGATTGAAAATACTTCATTCAGCTGAAATATATGCATAGACCTCCAAGTTTTGTTGATGAATTTCTAAGATAATACGGGTAATTACACAAGTAAAATACACATATCAGGCCTGGAAGTTGCCTTTGAGGTTAAGAGCACTGGCTGCCCTTAAAGAAAATGCAGGTTTCGTTTCCAGCACCCACACGGTACAGATCCAGGGCCTTTTGTGGATACTGCATGCATGTGGTTCTCATACATATGTGTAAGCAAAAAATGAATGCAAATAAAAATTTAAAAGGTATCAGTGAAAATGCATGCATTGGTTCTGTAACAGAGGTCAAAATCACTTGGGTCAAAATTATGTGTAATCTTATAAAAATTTCTTCTTGTCGGGCTAGAGGGGTGGATCAGCTGGTAAGGTCACCGACTGTTCTCTTCCAGACAACCTGGGTTCTATTTTCAACATCTACATGGTGGCTTACAACTGTCAGTAAGTAACTCCTGTTCCTGGGGATCCAACACCTTCTAATCTCTATGGGCATGAAGCAAGGATGTGGACAAGTAGGTAAAGCACTCATGCACATAAAATAAATAAAAAATTCTTTGTCAAATTAAAAAATAAATTTCCTGGTACTTCACCAAATGTGTAAAGAATATGTAATAATATGTATAAGGGTTTATCATCTTTATCACATCTTATTTGCTATGTTTCAGTACACCAGAAATTGTATGGTAAGTAGTATTTATTGAAATTGAGATATATACTGTATCCTTCTCTATCTCCTGCTCAAAGTAACTAAGAAGTGTTGCTGTATACTCCATGCATGAAATCTGGGCCTGTCCATCTCGGCTTCTAGGTTCAACAGGAAGTTTAACACTGGAAAGATAAATGGACAAGCCACCATTGAGTGGGTAAGTTCAGTTGGTAAGATCTCTCTCTCTCTCTCTCTCTCTCTCTCTCTCTCTGTGTATGTGTGTGTGTGTGTATGTTTGTGTTGGTTGTATGTGTGTGCATGCATGATTGCATGTGTGTGTGCATGTATGCATGTAGAACAGGCTGGTCTTGAACTCACAGAGATTCTCCTTCCTCTGCCTCCTACATGTCAGGTTTAGAGGGGTGAACCACAATTCTTGGTCTTAATAAATTTTTGAAATAATTAAAAAAAATATTATCCTCACTAAAGGTCTTTAGAATTCAAGGAGAATTACAGATTAAGAATGTAGCATTTGGACAAGAACTTGTAATGAGGGTTTTATATTTAAGCTGAAGTTGCTTTGTCCTGTTTCTTGGTGGCCAAAGGTAGAAATGGTGATAGACGAATAAAATACTTGGCAAAGAAAAACAACTTATGTTAAGAAAACAAATTAAAGGGAAAAAAAAGATTCTTAAATATAATGGCAAAGATGTCTTATCAGTTTAAACAGTTTGGTCTGAAATACCCACCGAAATGTATAGAAGTTTCTTTGTAACTAGCATTATAACTACCATGTGAAAGAATGTTATTTTGAAAAGTTAATTTTAGTTAGATTGGATAATTAAGTGTAGAAAATGGAGCAGCTTTGGAAGCTAGAGAATTGTTTTGTTAAATTGGCACATGATATCTCCTGGCACAATGGAAGGCAGGACAAATCCTGGAAGGACTGAAATGGTCCAAACGAGTCAGCAGTGACAGTTTCCAAAAGCTTAAAACTCTCACCTCAGTAGACGGAGTGCGGAAACCACAGTGCTCCCGTCTCTGCAGGTTAAATACTCAAGAAAACTGGACTGTGTAAATGAGTTTGAGGAGTTTCCAAATAAAGTTAATACACTAGGTAGGATAGATTGCATTTTGTTTTTTTTACAACCTGAAGACAGTATAGTATTCAACAATTAGTTGAACCATTTGTAATTTTCCACAAACGACTATACTTGTTTGTGTTCAAGCACGTGTGCACTTCACACATAGCTCACATGTGGAGGTCAGAGGATTATGTGTGGGAATCAGTTTTCTTCTACCATGTGGATTTTGGAGTCAAACTCAGGTTGGCAAGATTGGCCTCAAGCACCTGGACGTTCTGAGCAATCTCATTGGCACATTTTCCATAAATTATTGATCACCCCCAAATTATTCAAAAGCATGTGATTTAAAATTAAGTTTATCTTTGTCCTCTCCCAGGGGAGTATGTCTGGCTGTCCGGTGTAGCTGTGTGATGTTCTTCACCCTCCATACCCAGTCCTCTGTTAATGCCTCTGGGACTCAAAATCTGGTCCCCCTAAACACTCATAGTGGGCCATGAAGTGGGCTTACTCTACTCTCAGTGTTGTTGAAGGAAGCATGCGTTTTAGTTACCTATACACCTATTTTCTAAATTTTCCCAGCTCTTTGGACCTCGGGGCTCAGATTCACCACATTCTTTCTTACTCAGTAGTTCAGGTTCATGGCTTCATCAATCCACCCATTGTTTGTTTTTCTTTCATTTGTATCTTTCTTTTCAGGAAGTTGTTTCTCTTCACCTGGAGTACATTGGTGCACAACAGTATTTCTTTCTATACAGTATTATGTTGGCTTACTATTGAGCTAGCACATGTCTATGCAGCCCAGGATATCCCGAAGCTCATGAGTGACCACACCTGGCTATATGTCACAAGTTTTTTATTTTGTATTTGAAGTTTATCAAAGTCAAATGTTTCCAGTTTTCCTCCAAGTACTTTAATTTTACATGTTGATTATTTAAAGACAGAAATACTGCATTTAGAGAGGTTTTTTTAGCGATCCCAGAGAAATCACTCAGAATCGCACAATATAAAAACTTTAAAAATGTGGGTAATTCCTTTCCATGGATATAAGACCTTTAAGTATGTGAGTGGATGAACTATAACTAGAATTCAAATCACCCTGCAAAATGTCTCTGAACTCAGTGTCCAGTAACATGGAGACTACAGAAAGATGTTTACTGTCCACACTTAATGTCTTGAATTCAAATGAAAACAAAACCAAAAACAAACAAACAAAAACCCCAAAACACCGCAGGTTAGACTTCAGAAAGAAGTGTTAAAAATTATTCCAAGTCAGGCATGAGCCCGTGGAAGTTGAAGCTAAAGGATCGCCATGAGTTCAAGACCAAGTTTTAGGAGAATAGCCCATTGCTATCTTTGTTCCTCAGCCCTCCCACAGATTTCTTGATTTCTTGATTTTAGGCCAATTATTGCAAGGGCTGAAGTCAGATGCCTAGCTAAAGTTAGTTGCTCAGAAGTAAGGAAAGGGTGTTGAAATGAACAGTTCAGAAGTGGCTTGCTTCTTCTATACAGCTGCCCATCAAGGATTACATGTTCCTTCTTACACTGGCCTCCCATCCCTTCCTCACAAAATTGTAAGATTGCTAAAAAGTTACCTAGTACTTGATAGCTTTTCTGGCTCATCGAGTTAAACAGTTATTGGTTTCTTCATGAGCAGCTGAGACAGGTCGTCTTTTGGTTTTGCCACTTGCTCCTTGTGGGGGTCCCTATTATGACAATCCGATATCCTAAATCAGTTCTTCCTGCATATAAAGCAAGATTTTTGATGATGCTGTTCAGTACCCACTATCACAGTAATTATTTTCCTTTATCCCTGGAAACTATAAGCTTTTAAGAAAGAAATCCAAAAACCACAGGATAGTCAAATGAAGGAATTTTCATGGCCGTGCCAGGAAAAAAAATTCCTCCTTCTGTCCATGTACCAGATCATTTTTTAAAAATGACATTCAAATGACAATCACATGGCACTGTCTTAGCTTGAGTTGCTATGCACGATGGTACACAGCTCTGTATTATAATATATGGTACAGATGGCACCTACCGTGCATTCATGGAGAGAGTTTGTCCACCCCTCCAAAAAGATATATTTACTTAAAATGACTCAAAACAGATGGACAGACAAATCTGTCTTCGATATTTAATACTAATATATTAATGTGCAAATGACTTATAACAATAGGTTTGTTTTCTAGAGCCTAATGCAGTGGTTGCCATAAGAACACAAATTATGTGTACATTTTAATGCATCTATGCTTCATAATTATGCATGGTTGTGTGCTGTTATAATTGACATAAAATATAAAACAGGTCAAAGAGCAGCTATTAAAACTATTTTTCATTTTGCTTCTTGACAGCCAGCAACATTGGCGCCTGGTACATTTAATAGGGCCATCCATGGATTGTGCAGAGAGTCACAAAGCCCAGCCACATTAAAGGGCTCCAGAATTTGTAACCTAATTATTTCAAAAAAATTTTTTAAGGCTGATGATTTTCTTTGACACTGGGGGGGGGGTTCCTCTTTTGAGACCAAATACATACAATATTTTAAAATAGACATAAATGAGAAAGAATTGTGAGTAAGCATCTGTGTGTGTGTGTGTGTGTGTGTGTGTGTGTGTGTGTGTAAGAGGGGGGCAGGAAGGGATTTTTGTTTTAAAAATCATCTACTCTTAGAATTTTTCTCTTTTTTTTCCCTACTTGGGCAAAGTTAAGTAATAATTTCTACTAGTCTTAGATACTATAGAGTTTGTTCTGTGCACCCCTCACTTCTTACTTTGGTTTTGTTTTTTAGCATACTTGATTAATGCTTCATTTCCTAAAGGGTTACATGGCAAAAATTAGATTGTTTATTTCACAGTGTGCTCAACTCACCTGTGAGGACCGAGCACGAAAACTCTCATTGTACCCATCGGGGAGGAAGGGAAAGGGAAGTCAAGGAGTTGCTCAGGGACACTAAGCAAGAACCCAAGCCAGGGCTAGACCCTGAGCTTTGAGTCTCAGTCATGATCACAGGCCCCTGTTCAAGCTGCCCATGGTTCTTCAGAGGGACTGAAGTATAGGGGTATTCCTGTCATAAAACTGCACAGAATTCTGAATGAAATAACAGGCAGGATGGGTCCACCGCAGTGAGATAACTTACAAAAATTTACTTGTACTTTTCCTATACATAGATTTCTGGATCTGTGAGACAAACATATGAAATTCATGGTCAAAGGCTTCCTTACTGCACTGTGATATGTCAACACAGCTGGCCTAATTTTCTCTTGTTTCTGAATTTTTATTTTACTCTGCAAAGAGAATTCTTTTCAAACAGAGAAGGATACTTTTTTTTCCTCTTACATAAACCAAAATCTCATACCCTCTAACGTGCTTTCAAGAAGGTTCCTCTGTATAAACATTTGGAATAATTACACTGTTATAAAATGAAATGAAACGAAATAGAGGGAAACTAAATCAGGCCAAGGCATGGTCTGCTTTACGGTGGCTTCTTTATATGATGTGTTTCTGTCTTCAAGGAGGGCAGGTCCAAGGTCGTGGGCACAGAAGCCATGCACCAAGGGTTAGAATGAAATGCCAAGTGATGGCTGGAGCTAGAGGAACTGCTCAGCACTTCCTAGTGCATAGTGCTGTGGTAGTGGATCCACACAGGGCCCCTCACAGCTGCCTGATCTAGCCATCTTAGGGACCCACACCCTCTTCTGGCCTCTATCAATGTGGGCTCTCACGTGCACAAAGTGACACACATACACAATCAAAATATATCTTTAGAAAAACCAAGTCACAAACAACGCAATGCCAGAAAAGTAGAGTTCTTGATTAGCAAGTATGAGGCCCTGGGTCCAATCTTAAGTAGTATGTTGGGGAAAGGAGCAGGGATAGTATCCTCTTCCTCCTATTCCTTATCCTTTTTCTTCCTCCTCCTCTTCTCTAATAAATATTGCTAATGATGTATTCACTTATGGCTACTCCACAAAGTCCTTCTGGACAATAAGAAGCGGCCGCTCAAGGGAGAAAGTTTAGAATTAAGTCAGTTGCTATGCATGACCTCATTCACATCCGCAAGTGTCTAAGGACCTGCATATATTAGCTCCTTTCATATTTATCCCCTATTACTACCCTTGTTTAGATGTGAAGAACATGAGGTGCAGGGAGAGAGAGTGTCATTGATCGTAAATGTGTCCCATGGCAAAGCCAAATTTGATACGGTTTCTTGTTCTTTCAAAAGAGGGTAGAGGTGGAGAGGAGAGACTAGGGGATGGAGACCCAGAGCCTACCCCATCACAGGCATGACATGTAGTATATGGTATTTTTACAGCAGTGAAAATGAAAGCCTCAAGTTGTCAGGTAGAAATGAGAAAGGACATAGACATGTGACCTTAATACCAAAAAATGTAAACCTCTTTCAAAAGAACCTGCTTGGTTATGGGAGGAATATGATGGCTATGAGCCAATTTTACAATCTCTTAGGAGTATCTAGGGCCAGTATTTATTATTATTATTATTATTATTATTATTTATTCATAGTAGTATTTGTTTTTCCAGGCAGTTTCCCTGTTCTTATATGCAGTTTGAAGACCAGCCTGGTCTCAAACTCTCAGAGATCCTCCTGAGTGCTGGGACTAAAGGTATTCATCACTACCACCACCTAGTTAGGGCCAGTATAAAATTTCACCTTGATGCCTTGATGACCAGAAAGATAGAGGAATCAAAGGACAAAGTGTATTTTTTTTTATGGTCTAGTTACTTGGCTTGTCAGTATTGTGCTCTTGCAGGAAAGATTTTAGTTGCTATAGCTCTGTTTATTCCACTCATTGTTCTGCTTTCTTCTCAGCCTGTCTTAGTTTGCTTTCTGATGTAATAAACACTATGACCAAAAACAATTCAGGAAGGAAACAGCTTATTTGACATATCCCAATCTTCGTCCATTATGAAGTCAGGGCAGGAGCTTGGAGGCTGAAACTGAAGCAGAGACCATGGAGGAACTGCTTACTGGCTTGCTACTGATGGCCCTCTCAGTTTGCACTCTTATGCCCCTCCCCCCTGTTGTGGCCCTGCCCACAGTGAGTTGGATCCTCCCACAACAAAGACTCTGTTCTATCGATGTGAAGAGACGCTGGGATCAAAGTAACTCTTAGAAAACATTCCATTGCAGTCTTGCTTACAGTTTGAGAGGTTTAACCCATGGTGGGGAGCATGGCAGCGTGCATGGCTGAGAGCAATATCCTGATCCACAGGCTGAGAGAACAAGCAACACTAGGCCTGGTGTGTTGGCTTTTGAAACCTCAAAGCCCACCCTCAGGGACACACTTCCTCCAGGGTCACATCCTTCTAATCTTTCTCAAATGGTGCCACTCACTGATGACTAAGCGTTCAGATACATGGGCTTATGGGGAGGGGTCTGTTTGAAACCCCCACAATCATTAAGAAAATGCCTCACAGTCCAGTTTGATGAAGGCATTTCCTCAATTCAGGTTCCCTCTTCTCTGAAGACTCTAGCTTGTGTGAAGTTGATAGTACAAGGAACAGACAACAGCCACATTACTAAGCAGGACACTCCACTGTATCTATTTGAAATTTGATGATTATGGTGTCTTATTCCTGCATAGACTATCACAGACCCTTCAGCAGTCCTGAAGGCAGCAATGCTTGTAGCTGTCTCACTTAACAACTGTGCAGTTCTGCAGATTGAACACTCCCTTTTCATTTGGAGTACAACATCACAGAAGATACATTATTTAGAAATACCCTAAATTGTATACATTTCTGCATCAACTAAAAGTGGATAAAATCTGACTGAATCGGTTGGGCGGTGGTGGCGCACGCCTTTAATCCCAGCACTTGGGAGGCAGAGGCAGGTGGATTTCTGAGTTCGAGGCCAGCGTGGTCTACAGAATGAGTTCCAGGACAGCCAGGCCTATACAGAGAAACCCAGTCTCGAAAAACAAAACAAAACAAAACAAAACAAAAATCTGACTGAATCCTCAAAATTATTCCTCTATAGTCCTTTCCTAGATTCCCAAGACAGATGCCACATAAACTGTATCATGTCGTAAGCTGAGGAAATCATTGCAATATTTTTCAAACTCTGCCAGTTCAGTTAAGGGAATAAAGCTGCTCTCTACATCCATCCCTTTGCAACCCCTATAGTTAGCCTGTTGGTGTGTTAAACCCATTCTTTCTGTAAATACTTCCCCGGTTGTCCCTTCATTTGGTTCCAGGGTTTACCTGGGCTTCCGTCATTTCCACCTGACGGAAATTTGCTGTCCCTATAACTATTTCTCTGACACTTTCAAACATGCTGATACCTCACCACAATGGATGCCCAGTGGCTGCCCAGGTTAGTCTCCCTCAGAAGGGCCATTCTTTCTAATGACTTCAGTCTTTCACGTCCTCAGAAACCTGAAGTATCTTCTAGAATAACAGGATGAGAAGATAGCTTGCAGTCTGCTATCTATGAGTCCAGGCCCCCCTCAATTGCCCTTTACCACAGTGAGAAAGAAACTCTACTGAGCCAGGTCCCACTACTTCCTTCTTGTTTTTGCACATCGTTCTTGTAGTTTAAGCAGTTCCACTTTTCTGTATTATATACATTTGTATATTTTCACTTCTGCCTCAAATGTTAACCCTTAGTCAAAGTCTTTCTCCTAACCACTAAATTGACCTTCCTTAGAATCTATCAAACCTCAATTTTGCTTCTATTGTAGTAATAATCACGTCTGATCATATCCTATCCTGATAGAAAACCATGTTTTCTTGGTCAAGGATTATCCAGCTATTCCTGGCGAAGGGCTTCAATGCAGCATTGCTCAGGAACTGTGTACTGAACTTAGAGAAACTCGAGTTGCATCCTAGAGCAGCAGATGCCTGCACAGCAGTTTTCCTAAGTACAATCTTGGCTGCCATGTGCACCGAGTTCTGTTCTGTTCAGCAATTGGAAGAAAGACCTCAGGGTCACATTCTGGGCATAGTGAAAGGTATCCATGGAGACAGGGATTTGTCCTGGGAAAGCTTTCCTAAGGAAAGAGCCTGCTTACAACCCCCGGCCAGAACTCTGTACTCTTTTGGAGTTTGTACACAGGAGGTTTTGCAGCCTCTGTGTAGTGTTTCTGTTTTCCAATTTCCCATGATGCGGAGACTGCGGGGGCAAGGTTGGAAAGAAGGCAAGCATCCCTCCTCTTGCATAAGCATATGCTGGAAGCTTCCCTGGCCTCTAGATAAGGAAAAGAGCCAGGCTCAATGTGTGATGCTAAAAGACTCAAAGGAAAAGAAAGAAAATAGACAGCACATTTTATAAAACTAAAACTCGTAGGATGTCTAGGAATTCAAAACACTTTTATTGCCTTAAAAAACGTAACATGACAGTGGCTCTATGTCTGTCTTTTTTTCCTTGTAACATAAATGAGAATAAAGGGCACTCCTTGTCTCTTGATGCTGTGCATCCCACTTGTTATTAGCAACACAGGCTTATATTGTAGCCCACATGGTGCCTAATTACAGCTATTCTTCATAAGCAACTAAGCAAGCTGGGTAGATAGTGTCAGTTCAGATCTTAGCTTTCGGATAGTCACTGGGTAAAGAGTAGAGCTACAAACCTAACACTCAAGGAGGATGACTCTTCAATAAAACAGTAAAGACACATCACTGCCCACCCTCCGTCAATTCTGTTGTGTTGTCTTGAAACTCGGTAATATGAAGGAAAGATAAGAGGCTATCACTTACCAGAATATTCTCTAATATTGGAGAAAGAGGAGCAAAAATGACTGTAGACTTTTGTTTCAACCAAATGTCAAAGGTTGCTAAAATATTCTAAAATACAAATGAGAAAAGATGAAATGAAAACTTGGAGAGTGGAGGGAGCATTAAGTCATTTTATCTGAATCTCATTTTGTGATGTCAAACTGCCCTCTCTCTTCTTTGGACACGTTTGTTATTTCTAAGCCCCCACTGTTTTCTCAATACCACTCCCATGAAAATAAAACAAATGAGAATTGCAAATGAATGTAGGGAAAAAAGACTCAAGGAATAGTTATGTAGATTTAAATTTCATACACACACACACACACACACACACACATACACACACATATATATAGTTACATTATTTACTATTACAAAAAATTGTCCTAGATTAAAAACTATATGAATAAATAAAACATTGCTGAAATTCCATTGTCTGGAGACAAACACAATAATGTTTTTTTTTTTTTTTTTTTTTTTTTTTTTTTTTTTTTTTTTTTTTTTCGAGACAGGGTTTCTCTGTGTAGTCTGGCTGTCCTGGAACTCACTCTGTAGACCAGGCTGGCCTCGAACTCAAACACAATAATCTAGTGACTATTTTTCAATATATTTTTCTATAGAATGTTTTTTACTGATTTATGTATTATGCATGTTGTCCTTATTATAAGCACACATGTTTATATTTTTACTAACTCTGTCCTTACATATCTAGTACAATGTATGATGCTACCTATTACAATATATTTCTCAAAAGGAATTTCATATACTCTGTAATATTAGCCAAATAGTAGTTGATTTGGCCCTTTTAGCTTGAATGTTAAAGCAGTTTTTATATCATCATTGGCCATTTGGATTTAATTCAGCTTGAATTGCCTTCCTTTGTTATCTCTCTTTCTCTCTTTCTGACCCTGTCTCTCTCTCTCTCTCTCTCTCTCTCTCTCTCTCTCTCTCTCTCTCTCTGTGTGTGTGTGTGTGTGTGTGTGTGTTGAGACAGATTCTCACAATATAGTCGTGTCTGGTCTTGAACTCATTATGTAGATCAAGTTGACTTTGAATTCACAGAGATCCATTTGCCTGTCTCAAGTGCTGGTTTTAAGTATGAACCACCACACCTGTCATTCTTTATTCTTAATCCTCCATTTTTATTGGGACTTTCTGGTTATTTAAAACATAAATTTGTGACAGATTCCCTTAATACATCCAAGTGTTACCTTTTGGCTTTATTAATGATAGTTTGCAATATAAAATACCTATCTAGTTTGTTTTCAGTTTTTTTTATATAATATTTTATTAGTTTTTAAACAATGTCATAGTATGTGGTGGTTTGAATAAGAATGATCCCCACAGACTCACACATATACTTGAATGTTTAGTCATCAAGGAGTGACAATATCTCAGAAGGATTAGAAGGATTGAGAGGTGTGGCCTTGTTGGTGAACGTGTGTCATTAGGGGTGAGCTTTAAGGTTTCAAAAGCACAAGCCATGTGTGATGATTTGAATATATTTGTCCCATAGGGAGTGGTACTGTTAGAAGGTGTGGTCTTGTTGGAAAGAGTGTGTCACTATGTGTGTGGGCTTTGAATCTCTGCCCAGTTCAGAAGAATTAGTGTCTCCTGGCTGCAGTTGGATCAAGAAGCAGAACATTCAGCTCTTCCAGCACCATGTCTGCCTACACGCTGTCATGCTTCTCACCTTGAGGAAAATAGACTGAACCTCTGAATTTGTAAGCCAGCCCCTATTAAATGTTGTCCCTTACAAGAGTTGCCTTGGTCATGGTGTCTCTTCACAGCAATGGAAACCCTAAGATATCATGCTCAGTGGCTCTTCCTCTTCCTTTGCATCTGGATGCTGTACTCTTGTCTACTCTAGCACCATGTTTGGCAGCTGTCATGCTCACTGCCATGATGAGAATGGACTAAGCCTCTGAAACTGTAAGCCTGCTCCAGTTAAATGCTTTCTCTTATAAGAGATGCTTTGGCCATGGTATCTTACAGCAACAGAAGGGTGACTAAGAAAGTGTATTTTGACCATATTCATTCTGCATTCCTTCTACTAACTTCTTTCAGATGAATCCTACCATTTTTCCACTCCCTGTCAATTTCATGACCCTTTTAATTTAGTGTAGCTTAGTTTTGTTTTTGAGACAGTGTTTCTCTACATAGTCCTGGCTTTCCTGGAACTCACTCTGTAGAGCAGGCTAGCCTCAAACTCAGAGATTTGTTTGTTTCTGCCTCCTAAGTGCTAGGATTAAAGTGTGTGCAACCACCATGTGGCTATGTGGCTGACTTGTTTTTTTCCATTTTAAATAACCCATTAGAACTCAAGGAAGGAACGTGAAGCAGAAACAATGGAAGAACACTATATACTGGCTTGCTTGAGGCTCACCTTCAGCTACCTATTTTATACAGTCCAGGTCTGTCTGCCTAGGAATTACACCATCCACAGTGGGCTGGATCCTCCTACATCAACCAGCAATCAAGGAAATGCCCAACAGACATGGCCACAGACTAAATGGTAGAAGCAATTTTGAGGTTCCGTCATCCCAGGTATATCAATTTGACAGGTAAAGCTACCTATGAGACTCATGAAATCCAATTGGTGATGTACATATACTCATTCATAGGTGTGAGGCGTTCACTACAGCAATATAGCATACTTCAATTTTATACAGTTAGACCAATCTTTTATAGTTCATAGATCTATTTTGTTGTAAAATTCTTTCAACCCTTAATTAATACATATATACTAACTTTATTTAAACTTGCTAATTTTTTTTTTTCTCTTCATTTAAGTGTTCAGCCCATCTGGAGCTTATTTTTTGTGCATGTGGTGAGGTAGGGATCCAACTTACTTTTTTACAGGTGAAAAGCCAGTTGTGATAGTACCATTTATTAGCGTATAACACATTTTTCATATTGAAATGAAATACAAATGAGGTATATTGGGATTTATTTCTTCGCCTTTTATTCCAGTAATGCATTATTCATTCCCAAGTCAGGAAAATACTCTTCAGTATAATCACTCTATAGAATGTTGATTATCCAAAAATCATTTGGAATTATCTCTAATTATTTTCACAGACCTACTCTTCTAAAAGCATCTCATTGAAAAGAAGCTTTTTTTTTTTTTTTAAAGATTCTGAGTAGATTCTGAGTTGCATGAAATGTATACACTAACTTTGGGAGAACTGACTTTTTTATGATTTTTTTTTCTTGAAAATAATTTTTATTATGTGAGGAACTCACTTGGAGTTGGTATCAATTTTTTTCACGTACCTCTATAATCCTGTATGAAATAATTTCTAAAACCTAGAGGCTGAGGGATGCCTTAGTAAAGCAGTTGCCATGCAGCATAAGGACCTGAGTTTGGATTCCCTGATCCTTGCTTTTAAAAGTTCAGAATAGCAGCACCGTGCTTGTAAACCCTGCTCTGGGGAGGCAGAGGCATGGGGTCCCTCAAGCTTACTAACCTGGGGAACTGGTAAGCCTTCGTTTCAATGCGAGATCCTGTATCAAAAACAAAAGTGGAGAGTGATAGAGTCAAGAAACCAAGATGTCAATCTCTGGTACATATGGACTCATACATGTGTGCGTATATCTGAACGATGCGCATGTGCATATATATCCACACTCAATCACATCTTTGCATCCCCATGATCCCCCTACTGTCACACATATGAGGGAAGGGAGTGACGCAGCTAACAATCGTCTCACAGGCATTCGCTATCTGAGAGAAATTGTTGTCTCTTGTCATGTCCCATCTAATAGTCCTGCTATTAGATTTTGAGGGAATGATGTTGAAAGGAGAAGAAAGAAAGGATTCTGGGAAGTAGACAGCTTACCTACAACTCTCCTAGACCCTGCTCCAAACTTAGACTCAAATAAATCTCTGCTGATTCACTACAACTTCTCGTTCTTCAAAAGTTACCTATCTACACGATGTGCAGAGACAAACATAAAGCAGAGTCTGAAGGAATGGCCAACCAATGACTGCCCAAATTGAGTCCCATCTCATGGGGTAAAAACCATTCCCCGACACTATTGTTGATACTCCAATATGCTTGCAGACAGGAACCTAGCACAACTATCCTTTGAGATGTTCTACCCAACAGCCGATGGAAAGAGATGCAGAGACTCACACCCAAAGAGCAGATAGAGCGCAGGGAGTCTTTCAGAAGAGTTGGGAGAAGGATTGAGGGACCCCAAGAGGACATGAACTCCACAGGAAGACCAACACTGTCAACTAACCTGGACCCTTGGGAGCTTCCAGAGACTGAATCACCAATCAAAGAACAAACTCAGGCTGGACCTTGGCCTCCTGCATTTATGTAACAGATGGACAGCTTGGTCTTCATGCAGATTCCCCCAAACAATTGGAGCAGGGACTGTCTCTGAGACTGTTGCCTACCTGCCTTCCTCCGAATCCCACATCCCTAAATAAACATCCTTGAGGATGTGCCTAGTAATGCAGCAACTTGAAGTGCTGAGAGTGGAATGGGGGTGTGGGATGGGGACTTTCAGGGGCAATTGACAACCAGGGGCAATTGACAATCAGAGGGGTTCTTCCCCTTCTTAGGGGAATGGGGGAGAACTTATAGGAGAGGGTACTGGGAGGAGACAAAGGGCTGATAAAGGGGTTGTAAAGGTTGTAAAGGGAATAAATAATTAAAATTTTAATGATTAAAAAAAGCTACAATGTCTTCAAAATTACATTGGATCCTACAGTCTTTTGCTAAATGATTTCCTAACATGGAAAGCCTAAGTTTCTTTCATATACTTATTTCTGCATTAAAGAACCTTGAAACATATTTCATGGTTCATTTATATTAGAAAGATAATACATAATTATTGCAAAAATCCAAACAACATGGAGAAGTTATGTAAGTTAATAAAAATCCATCATAATTTGATCTTCCAAACAATCTTTGATTTTATCATTTAAAATGAGACTAGACTGTATTTTCTATACCCCACATATTAATATACCTATATATCATATGTATGTATGTATGTATGTATGTATGTGTATAAATGTTAGTAAGTATAGATGTTACTTATTTTTAATGGCTGTATATTATATTATTCTGTTTAAGAAACTATTTAGTCAGTATTTTAGTTATGTGTATTACAACTGATTTCTAATGAATTTTAAAATAACCATTTGTGAAAATATTAATGAAACTGAGAATATTTTGCCAAAAGGCCTGGATATTTAAATTTGAATTTGTAGCAGCTTTTTGGCCTTTTGAAATGTATTATCAGTTAACAGGTGCCTCTACCCACAGTGAATTTACCATCAGTACGTCTAGATTTTAAACACTTCAAATTTTATCTGTCCAAACATGCAGTGTGTTACCATGAATGATAAGAAAATGACGTGTGCACATAACCCTTTCAAGAACCTCTTAAAGGGATTCAGCAGCATGATGCTAGAAATGCCTCCATGTTCAAAAGTCTTCACAACTTCAACTTTCTGGACTAGGGTTATATAGCTCAGTGGCTAGAATGTCCTCTAGTATGTCTGATATCCTAGGTTCAATTCCCACCCCACCCACTGCCCTTGAGCTGTTTGTCTGGTCATACTCCAGTTTCTTTTTAAACCCAACTGGAGGTTAGCCCCACCTCCATCTCCAGGCATACGCTTTAAGCTGCTTTCCCACGCAAATGATGGCTTTGAGCTTCATCAAGTCACCTCAATTCTATCTGCTGAACTCAAGTGTTTATTTGTGAAATGGCTTTTAAAGAAAGCTTAAACTCAACTTGTCTCACACAATTTTCTTCCTCCCTTAATTTGTCAGTCCTTCACATCTCCTACAACGTAGTGATAGGAACCATCCTTACAATCCCACCATTGTTACTCCAATTTACCAGATTGTTTCCAGGCCCAGACCAAGCTGATGTTTTCAATTCCACTGCCTTTCTCATCATATACTAAATCAATGTGTCCTATCAGTCCCATGAGATAGGATATATGCCATCCAACACCTTCTCATCTGAACCATACCCACCCTCAACAACACCTTCCAGCAACTTGCTGTTTTATTTTGAATTCCGTTGCTGATCTTTCAAAGGGCTTCCAAGACTATGCACTGTGTTTTCCCATGTATGGTCTCCTTTAGTTTCCTGTGGCCTTCTTTGCATTTATGAAACACATCAAGCTTGTCCTTGCTCCAGAGTTTTGGCTTGCTACACTGTCTACCTGGTTCTCTGTTTACCTGGCTTTCTGTATAGCTGGTGCTGCCTTTTCATTCCAGTCACAGATGCAATGTTACAGCTTCAGAGAGTCTTTCTCTGACCTCTCCAAAGCCCCTCCCTATGCAGAGCAATTACCACTAGCAGAAAGAATTTTGGACATCTCTGTTTGCGTTGTTTGTCTCCTTCTTTTTCTTGATTCCTGAAAGGACTCCTTTGCAGATGCACATGTGTGAATCTGCTAAGCCTACGGTAGTATCTGGGGTTAGGAAGCACCTAGTACAGATTTGCTTAATGGCGGATTGCTGAGTCTCGGGTTCATGATCCTGGCCCTCAACTGAGACCAGACTCGTCTTTTTTCTTGCTCTAAACAGACTTGATACTAAGATATAGGTTAATTTTGCTCAAATGGTCAGTTTTAGTGTTGTGTCATTAAGAAAGCAAATCAGATGTAGACTCTAGAACTCTATGTAGTTAACAATATAAAAAAACAGCACTGTAAAAGGGAGGGGATTTGGAGCCTTTGAACTATCTGGAAACATTCTGTTCTTTTTAATAAGTTCAAAAGTTGGATGCTTTCCCAGAATTCTTTCAGTTTTTATTTTGATGTAGCCTTCTTTACAATATAATGAACAAAATGTCTACACCAATGGATTTTGTGCACGTGCAACACCCTAGTCAGCAACACAGGTGTGACATCATTGGACAAGACCTCTGTCAAATCATCAAAAGCACCTTCGGCCATCTATGGAAGGTTTTCAGCACCTTTGAAGAGTGTTTCATGGACCTTCTCTGTCAGTTCCCACCACTCAGATGAGCAATTATTTTGATTCTTGTCATTGAAGGTTAGATTTGCTTGTTTTTGAAATTCATACAAGACGAAGCTGGAATTCCGACGTTTTGTGTATGGCTTCTTTCACTTAACCCAGAATTTTTGAGATTCATCCTCACTGTGAATGGGGTGTTCCATTCTCTCTTTATTTGCTAATGGTACCCTGGGATTATCTCGGTTCTTTCAAAAGCAGAACTGCTACACTTGAAGCTTCGTTCAAGCCTGGGGTGGTGATTTGGCAGAGGTCTTGCTTACTGGTTTTCAAATGATGCCACTCTCGTGGAATGTATCAGGATAGTGTTGAGCCAGGCAATTTCCATAATCCAACCGAAGTAGTTGAGCACCGTGCACACGGTGTGATCATCTTGAGTCAGACTAGAGCATGTAGTCAACCTGAACGAAATGAGTTCAGTCACAGAGGGCCAGACTTCTTAATTAGTTCTCACCAGCAAGGACATTTTATGTTTCCAAAAGTCAAGTACGAATTCTTCAAGTGACACAATTCAGGAAGACTTCATAAGAGGGAATTAAGTCTAGTCTCCCACTGTCATCAATAGCATCTGAAGCCATACTCATTTATTTCTCACTGTTAGTGTTCTTAGAGGGACCAATATGCTATAATCAAAAAGTAGCGGTGAACTTTAGTGAGGTGTCATTGAACAAGAGTTATCGAGTGCAACTTTTTTACTGACCTTTGGCACTTTTTTTTGTCTTTATTTCCCCTTTATTCTCTGCAGTCCTCCTATTCCTATCAAGAAGCGCGTAAAATGTATAAACCAACCAATACTTTTTATTCAGTCAACCCATTTATACCCATGTGCTGTTGAAAAGTAGGAAGAATTCTGAAAGTCAAGAAATGCACTGTAAATGTATTTTTGTTTTTATTTGTTTTGTTAAGCTTCATTTAATGTGGGGTAAATTATTTGTAGTTTCGAGACAGTGTTTATAAATGTTAGGAACAGAATGTGGTGATACAACGTGCTGACACTTTTGAAACGATTTGCTATTGCTGTTAATAATGAATGCAAGCCTTCTCTCCAAGTCTCAAACACACACCTCCATAGACAGTGAGGCCAGCATTTATGGGACCAATTTTTTCCATCTTTAGGCATCCCCGTGGCAGTCTTCCTTCCTTTGAGGATGACTTTGTCTCAATCTCACCTAAGGGCATTGAAGTTCTACAAATCATTTGCTGTCCTCAGTTGATTGTGTGAGGGCAGCATCTTGTGCCCCATAAAAGAAGAAGAAATAATCAAAGAAAATTTAATAAGCCATAGCAATTAGTTCTAATATGTGTAAGCATTTAGAATGTGTAAGGATTTAGTTGAAAGATTATTGGAATTTACTCTTCAATTTTTAGTCATAGAATTTATTTGGGTTATCTAGATAGTTAACATTTGTCTCCACTAAAAAATATCTATTTCTTTACTATTTACAGGCCAGATGACCTAGTAGTTAGGTTTCCTCTGGCCCACGTACTGGAAACCTGTCATTGTGGTAGAGGATTTGAAAACAAACATATCTAAAAATCCCTAATGAGGAGAGAAATGTATATATTTATTTTACATAAGAATAGATTGAAAATGAACTGGTATTTATTGGGGTATCCTTACCATTATTTTGTACTGTATTTTTATTGCAAATCACTTTACTTTATGAAACTGAAATTGTTTATAGCTCTTCTTCCTTTATCCAAGAAGAAACATGCATAAAAGAGTTGAGCTCAAGTCAGCTCTTTGCAAATGAATGGGTAGTAGAACAAAATAATTATAGGTAGCCATTAAAAATCATTCTTTGTATCTGAAAATGACAGCAGCGTGTCAAAATAAAGCTTCATATTTCCCTTCTGGTTCCATCTCAGCTTTCACTCCTTGCCATCTGTTTGGTAAATGTGACTGTGTTTGATATCATCCCACCTGTAAGCCGTTACCACATGCCCAATTTCCTCTTCCTTGTGACTACAGCCTTCCCTGGCAAATCATGCCTTCTACTCTACAATTAAAAAAAAAAAAAAAGACAAGCAAGGCTAAAGAAAATGAGTGGGCCATTATGCCATTATTGCTTAATTGAACAATCAGAGCATTATAGTAATACTAACTGGAACTGATTTGGGCAATTGATATTTTAAAATCTGTAAGCTTTTAATGATGCTTAGCAAAAAGCAAATAATTGTAATATTCTCCTTATAGCTACTGTGGATGAGAGCTAACACCAAGCCCTCACTTCTGTCTTCCCCTGACTATCTTTCATTTGATTCCTTTTGTTTTGTTTTGAAACAGGGTCTCATGTAACACAAACCTTTAATTCATTCTAAAGTTGAGGATGGCCCTGAACACGTAACTCTCCCAAGTGTTGGGATTGCGTGTGTCTGTCACTATGGCTAGTTTACCAGTTCCTAACTTTGAAACTTTTTAGGACTTTAAAAAAGTTGAGGTGTGTTTGTTGCTATTTTTCTCTATTTTGAGACAAGGTCTTACTGTGTATCCCAGGCTGGCCTTCAACTAATAATCCTCCTGCCTCAGTCTCCTGGATACTGAGATTGTATGCACGTATCACCATGTCTTGCTAAAGCATAGGAATTTAACAGAAAGTTAAATACTTCAAATATATTTTTTTCAGTAAAAACTATTTCATACAGCACAGTTTTAGGTACATTAACTAGTTCTGACAGGACAATACAAAAGTATGTTAATCAGAAAAGCAGACCAGGGGCTAGAAAGATGTCTCAGTGATTAAGAGCACTGGTTTCTCTTGCAGAGAACATAAGTTCAATTCCCAATACACACATTGTAGTTCACAACCATCTGTATTCTCAGTTCTAGGGGAGTCAAGACATTCTTCTGACTTCCATGGACACACAGAACACATAGATTCATACACGTAAAATAAAATAAATAAATAAAAGTAAAACAGACTTCTAGTTTTAAAATCTACAATGAATTACATTATGGATGTATGCATGTTCATTATACAATTCTCTCATCTTTTCCATATGTTTGAATTTTTCATAATAAAAAATTATCATCATGCCAATAAGCAGAAAATAAGATTTATAAAGATGGTAAGTTGAGTTGAAGAAATATATTTATAACATATGCTCTCTATGTTCAGAAACCAAGATTAAAATTACCAGCTTAATTTAGGGAAGTTTCTGTGGGGGATGTGAGAGGCATGAAAGTTTAGCAAAAAATAAATCCTTCTCCAATACAGCAAATCAAAGTAACATTTATTCCCAATTGCAATTACTTTGAAAACCAACTTCAGCAAGAAAGGGGGATATATTGGCACATCTCAACTTGTCATGGGGTTACATACTCACTCATAAGCTCGTCAGAAATGGGGCAGTCATCCATTCAGTCTAGTCTTCCTGAGCAACTCTTGTGTGTCTTTACCCAAGGATGTAGCTACCCACGGGTTCACCTGAAAAGAGGGCAAGAAGATATGAAGCCAAGACAAAGTTCTCTGATCAAGGCTCAATGCTCTAATGTTCAGCTTTCAATTTAAAGGGAAAAACCCCTCCCAAACCCTTCCTAGTTTCAGCCGGGAGAGTTGGGTGGGATAATCCGTTCTTGGTCACAGGCTATCCTGAGATCAAGCTCAGCAGGCAGTTCTTCTTTGAAGTTCCTGTAGCAGGCTGAACATGCAGCCAAGGTGGGTGACTCTGCCTAGGTGTCTATTGAAATGCAGCCAAGGTGGCTAGTTCCACCTAGGTCCTATTATTTGATCTGTTGTGGTAAACAAGTTCTCTCAGGCATGCTCAAGGCTGGGGAAGGGCACACAAGGAGATGTGAAACAATGTTCATTCATTACATACAGTGCACCTATGACAGACTAAAGAAACAGTTCCACCTATGTCAGGCTTGTAAACCTGTAAGTTTATTGGAATTGCTTACAAGAGAATGAGTGTGTGTGTGTATGTGTGTGTTGAGGGGGCATTACTTGCAAGAAAGTAGATGATTCAAAAACAGCTACATGACAGAAAAGGCAAACCCAGAATGGGCAACAACTTCAAAAGCGTCCTTCTTACACTCTCTATAGTTTGCAGGCAGCTGGGCCAGTTGGAAAGTTTCCAGTTCATGACAGTTGTTACTGACAATGTAACCTCGGATAGAAGCTTTCTGAATCTTTTAAGTTTGAGGAACTTCCTGACAACTGTGAGCTGTTTACTTCCTGAGCCTTGGCAGTACCATTTACTTTTTGAATCTTAAGGAGCTTCTCTCTAGGATATTGTTTCATTTTAGAGGAAATTGCTACACAGCAGCCCCACAGTAAAAGGCTAAACTGATTGGGAGCTGGAGAGGCTTCACACCCAAGGAGGATCAATTCGAAACATGAACTAAAATTTCTACAGAAAACATACTACTTTGACACTGTGGTGGTTTGATTGAGAATAGCCCCTATGTGTTTGTATGCTTGGTCGGTCTTCAGTTTGGTGAAACTGTTTGATAAGGATTAAGACATGTGACTTATTGGAAAAGGTATGTCAAGGGGGGCAGGCCAGCTTTGAGGTTTTAAAAGCCTATACCATTTCCAGTTAGCACTCTCTGCCTTGCAGTTGTGTCTTAAGATGTGAGCTGTCAACAATGGCTCCAGCACCATCCCTGCCTGCCTGTCTGCCTGCTTTCATTTCTTTCTACAATGATGGGCATGGAATCACTCTCTTGAAATTGTAAGCCCTCAATGAAGTACTTTCGTTTGTAGCATATAGATAGAAAAGACAGGCACCAACCATCCTGAAATAAAATAATCATGAATCAAACCATGATAAGCCCAAGACTGTCAGAATATCTTTATAGAGATGATACTCTTGCTTAAAGCGTGATATTTTGAAGGCTTGTGCCTATCTGAGAAGACAGCACTGTAAGCTGAACATACACATCCTAGCCCCATTTGTCTATGGCTGTCCCAGAAGGTAACTGCCTCCAGGAGGAAAGGGCCTGCAGAGAAAGGGTGACTAATACCATCCCATCTCAACCCCTGAGCTGGCTTTCCTTGGGGAAAACTATGAACATTACTCCTCCTTAAGAAGGTGCCAGAGTTAATGGGTATACACATTCCATCACAAGCAGAGCCATTTTGCAATATTCTAAAATTAATTCTCCTTAACTCTTACACAAACTGTCAATATTCAGTGAGTCCAAGATTTGTGCAGAATAGTATGTGAGGTATACCAGTGAGAATTTAGTTATAAAGGAAAAAGAGAACTTGATTCAACTGAAAGTGTATCTAATGTTGTTACATTCAATGTGGTTTTGACTGTGTTTTTTTTCAGCCACTACCCTGAAACTTCCTGAGGTCTCTGACCTATCTGTATCTTCAGTAATGCAATAGTTCAATTGATGTCATTTATCATAAGTATTCTGTATTTTGTTTTCCCCTCTGTATTTTTAGCCAGACTTTTGGTAAACACCAGTTACTGCCATCCCATTGTCTCCTGCCATGGACCTTTCCCATTAGTGTGATAATTATTTAAACATTATAACATTTAAACATTTAATAAGGTAAGGAGGCTCTTTTTTTGTCCACTTGGAAAAAATTCACTGTTTTGATGATTTTTTTTTCCCAAAAACTCATGTCAGGATTTTAGATTTTAGTTTGAATTACACTAATCTGTAGCCTGACAGATGTAAATTGAACATGTATCTGTATTTCAAAGAGAGTGTCCATGTGTACTTAAATATACATACATGAATTGGTATAGACTTATGTAAAAATGCCAGTGAACAGGTTTAGGTATTATAATCTGTGCTCACACGACATGTATGGGGGCTAAAATCCTAGGTGTCTATGAATGGAGAGAATCGTAGAGTGTCATTTGCTGGTATGGTTTCTATGTATTTCTTTAATGAGAAGTTTGTACCTGGATTCAGTGAGTTGTCAGTCACTGGTGAATGAAAGCTTCCTTGCATTTCTAAGACATCTGAATTCCGGGAGTCTTGTGTTGTCATCTGTCACCTACAGGGTTAGCAGCTTTACATGTGAAGAAAGGAGAGTCTGAAGTTTTGCCTCCTCTGCTTCTTAGTCACATGACTATGTAATAAACAAACTTTGAGCAAAATGTTTACAAATTGATTCAGTGTGTGTCTGTGTGTAGGGGCATACTTGTGTTTCTGTTGTGTGTGTTGGAGATCAGGACAAAGTTCAGAGGGATCCTCCACATCTTGTGGAAGCAAGGGCACTTGTTTCTGCCACTGTGTTTACTCTAGTTTAGCTTGTCCATGGTTTTCTAGGTGCTTCTCTATTGTCTGCCTCCCATTCGGTTATAAAAGTTCTAGGATTACAGATATGTGCCATTTCACCCAGTTTTCTTTGTTTGTTGTATGTGCGTGCGTGTGTGTGTGTGTGTGTGTGTGTTCGTGTGTGTGTGGGGGCACGAGCGCACGTGAGCATGCGAGTGCTCATGCTCACATGTGTTCAGGATATTGAACTCGGTTCAACAGACTTATGTGGCTAACACTCACAGACTTGGGTCATTGATTAATTAACACTTTTAAGTTCTGGTGCCCCAATGGGAACTGGGTATAAAAGGAGAGTGGAGATCCACAATCTCAACACTCAGAAGGCTGAGCCAGGAACTTGCCTCTTCAAGGCCAGACTGTGTTACACTTGTTACCCTTTTTCAAGAAGCCAAAGCAATAATAACAGGAACAATAAGGATAGTAACACTGTCTCCCAGTTCAAGTTGGCATGAGGATCAAATAATAAGACAACGAGTGCTCTACAAGGACCTCTGTGCATGTTCATTACAAGCTGACCTCAAACGTCAATCCTTCCAGTTCAGAAAAAGCAGCCACTAAAATTTTTAATCCAATTCATGGACCATCTCTGAAAAAAAAAAAAACCTTTTATAACGTACAAACAAAATAAAGTGATTTGAGTTTAATTTCTTTCCTACTTTGAATATCTACTAAAATAACCGTCAAGTTCTATCGTTGCTGTTGGATTTCAGGGGTGGCCTTAGCGTAATTCTTCTGGAATCCCTCTTCTTTTTATGTCAGCTTAGGCTCTTCCAGTTTGCTTGCATCATTCACTTAGTCCAATTTTGCCTCCTTAGGGAGAGAAGTATCATGTGTCAAGTTACCCTGAAGCTGCTTGGAACTCTGATTTCACCTGTCACACTTTGCCACTGCCTTTCTGATACTTCTCACTTAACTCCATCTTTTGTTTTCATCCCATAAGACACGCAAGTGTGAATTCACGGAAAACTCACTTTTACTCTTTTTTTTTTCAATCTTAATGTAAACTCCACAGCCGCAGAATAAATAATATAGACTATAGGAAAAAATATCTAATGGAAATGTAGTGAATTTATTTTAGTATGTCACAGGCTTTAATGTGACTTCTTTGAATGGTTACTGCTATTGTAGACTAAAGCTAATGATTATAGAAGAATATAATTTATTAATGAACGAGGCACGTGATTCATGCAACAACGTTTAAAAAGGAAGCCTTTACAAATCTATTTAGGAAACAATGCTTAAAGTGTTATACATCCATGTGTTTACTACAGTCATAATGAATGGAACATTGTGCGTGTTTGAGTTCTTGTTAATGTAATACCTGTTTAATATATGCATATCCATGCAGAATTATTTAAACACAGTATCTTAGTTTGCTTTTTATTGCCTTGATAAAGGCTACGACCAAAAGCAACTTGGGGAGGAAAGAGTTTGTATGCATTACAGATTTCAGTGTATCACTGACAGAAGCCAAGTCAGAGATCATGGAGGAATGCTGTTTACTGGTTTTCTCCCCTTGACTTGTTCATTTTGCTGGTTTTATATACCTCAGGACCTCCTGCCCAAGGGTGGCATTGCCTGCAGTGAACTGGGCCCTCCTACATCAATTGTAAATCAAGAAAATGCCCCACAAGCTTGCTTACCATTTAATATGCTGGGAACATTTTCTCAATGATATTTCCTCTTCTTAGATGACTACAGATTGGGACAAGTAGACAAAAACAAACAAACAGACAACAGCTAACGAGGCCACATATTACTTCTTTCTGATTGACACTGAGAAACATGAGTGTAGAACACGATTTTAGCATATGCTACCACCATTAAGAGGATTCTATATTAGAGAGTGTAAAAACCAAAACGGTAAGAAGCTGGCCCTGGAAATACAATTCTTTCCTTCTCCTATACCTCTTTTGAACTCACCAAGTGACTGTTCAAGATTTGGAATCAGTAAATCTTTAATCTATATTTTCTTTCCAAAACAACGTTTTTCAAAAGGTATTTCTATTAGGAAGAGAAAAGCACCAACTAAGAACTAGTTGTTCAATTTCTTCATTTGCATTTCAGAACTTCTAGTTTCTTCAAGCAAACTGATCAAACCTGGGCCATTTTCTTACAAACTGGCCTAAACATTGTAAATGCCATAAATCTCAGAATTCCTGAGTACTCTTTTATTGAGCAATGCCCCTTAAGTGATGACATCCATTGTCAAAGGCATCCTCCAAAAAATACAGCAATTTTTGAAAGAAAAACGAGATTGTCTTTTAAAGTAATATAACCCTACTGCAATTTTCTCTCCTCTCCTCTCCTCTCCTCTT
>NW_021604636.1:9631774-9646260 GCF_004785775.1 Grammomys surdaster | reverse complement strand
TTTCCTAGGGGTTTTAAGTAAAGACCTCCAATTTAAAACCTATTATTCTGCGGTAGCTGTTTTCCCCTCCCCCAAGTGAAACCTTGCTGTAATCTCTGCCCTGTTATTTTCTGACTTCTTCACTTTGCTTGGCACTGGCCTATCAAATTCAAGGTAGGTGTGCGTGTGTGTGTGTGTGTGTGTGTGTGTGAGTGAATATATGATGTGCATTAGACAGAGCAGACAAGTAATTCTAAATATTTTACATGCCCACTTGTTTCTTCTTTCATAAATCCAAAGGATTCTTTCACATCACAATTTCTTGCTGGCGTAGCAGCCTTTTTCAGTGTGTTCATTACTATTATAGTAAGATTTCAAATGATGAAATTATCTCTGAAATAGTTATTCACCAGTCATTTCATTTCTACAAGGTGTGTGGCCTTATACTAATAGCGCGGAGTGGTTGTAACAACAGAGAGAAAAACATTTCTTGCTCACTCTAATTCAAGTAGATGTACGTCAGTAAACTATGATAGCTGCCTGTTGTTCTTTGTCTAGTGCTGAGGCCTTTTGAGGTTGTATGGGCTTTGCCCGTCTATGCTAGCAAGTCTATTGATGTTCAGATCCTACCTAGATCATGTTAGTGAGACTTCGTCTGAGTGCTTAGAGTGGGAGACATTGTCTTCCCCAGAGCATTCCAATTGGTTATCCAATACCAAATGGTCAGCACTGAAAACACCAATACATACAAACATTATACAGACTGAACATGCTATATTCATGTATAAAGACATAAAAGACATATATACATATATGTACACACATATATGTCAATATCAATTGAAGCAAAAGAGGCTATGAACTTGAAAGAGAGCAAGGGAGGGGTTAAATGGGAGGGTTCAGAGGTAGGAAAGGGAAGGGAAAAAATGATACAATTATAATTTCAAAAACTAAGTAATTTTTTAAAAAAGGAAGATGGCCTCTGATTTCACAGCCTTCCAGACAGTGCTGGGAACAAAGCTTTCTGGAGAAGAACAACCAACATTTTAAAGCAATGGTCATAAACTGAAGATATAGAAGATATCCCAGGGGGAGCATGACCTTAAATATTTCAACAGGATCAGTTTTCAGGCCTTACTATTCAGTTTGTTCTCACTTCACATCTGCCCGGGGCCTTGCTGGTCTGATTTGCTCTTACCCATCTTACCCTTTCTACGCTCTCCAAAAGAAAAGCTGACACTACCTGAACGTTCACAGAGGAAGAAACCTAAGAAAAGAGCCTTTCAACCAGAGGCAAACTGAGAATTCCTTTTACAGAGACATTGCATCCTAAGAACTACAGACCAAAAGAGAGATTTGCATTATAATTTTATTTTTTAAGATGGACACATATCAATAATTATATTTTGAAGTTTCATCAAATTGTTTATTAAATGACAAAGTGATAGCTAAGATCAAAAGAAATATTTTAACTATATTTATGATGCGACATTATATAAGGCAACATTCAGAAGGCAACAAGCAGAATAAAAATATTTTAAGAGTAAAAATTTCTCTTTTTCAAAATGGATAACAAGGATTTTTAATTATTACGGTGTTTTTATTACATTAAACACACTCAAAGAATTGTGCAACATTTTATTTCTATACTATCAATATTTATAACATGACAGAAATAGCATCTTTTGCAATTAATCATATGGAACTATATTATATATCATAAATGTTCTATGATGTGTATGATTAAATAAAATTAATTTGGCAATACTAGAGGAAAATATTTGAGAGCTTCTGTTCTAAAGGATAGTGTTTTCTTAAAAAACAATTCATCATTTCTTTTAATATTGATGCATTTGCTCTAACTAGGTGATAGTACATGCTCATAGTACATGCTCATAGTCCCAGGAGTTACGAGGAACAGGAGTTTTAGGCCAGCATTACGGTTGGCATCCAGCCTGAGTTACAAGTGAGCTTATCTAAAAGTAAAAGGTAAATACCAAAACAAAAGCAAAATCCTACCTGATCTGTCTGTCAATTAAGTACTTCATAATAAATTAGGACAAGCTCCTATCATGGAAGATTCTAGATTGTCCACACAGATTAGAATCTGTCTTAAAGGGTCTTAGAGAATACTTCATCGATCACTTGGAGGAAATGGCTTCCTTTTCCTACTGTTAGTAGTTTCAGCAGGATTAATAAGTGGTATTCGTTCTAAATACAGGTATGCCCTTCTCGCTCTCTCTGGTTCTCGAAAGCTGATTGGTGGTTTCCTGCCGTCACTTTTACTTGCAAGCGACAATGTGGCTCAATTCATCAATCATGACAGTACCTCCTTTTGGGGCCTGATAGGCAGTACCATGGAAAGGAAGCAGTGCCTCCTGGAGAAAGGCAATAAGTTAGAAAATGGAATGTCCCAAATCTCACTATTGGGAAAAAGAAGTCCCCACCAACTCACTGTTCCTTGTCCTATCCTGTCAACTTGTGGAAATAAGCGAACAGTTATAGATGTGTGCAGAGGAGAAAAATCCATCAATGACATATGTAAACAATAATTGGTGTGTGTTTGTGTGCATTTATACATATACATATAATTGCCTCAGCCATTTCAGACAATGGGTTTGATTATAATTAGCACTTTAGAAGATGAACTGGCATTCACATTGTTAGGAAGAAATGTTATAAAATAAGTAGATATTCCCAGGGGATCAACAATTGTTGAAGCTCTGAGACAGACTTGTGTGTCTCATCACTAGTCTTAGAGTCAGTTCCCTGGATTAATGTGTCCCACAAAGCCGGAGAGCTAGCTGTAGCCCTGAAAGAAGAACAGAATATACTTCTTTTTATGGAAATGTGAGACAGACTGGGCTGAAAATGGGGCTGAAGTGATGCCTCAGTGGCTAAGAGCACTGGCTGCTCTTCCAAAGGACCCAGGTTCAATTCCCAGACACACACGGAGCTCACAGCTGTCTCTCTCTCCAGTACCAGGAGTCTGGCACCTTCAGCTTCACACAGACATACATGCAGACAAAACACCAATGAACATAAAATAAAAGTAATAATAAATTTTAAAATGGAGATCATACATATATATATATATATGTACTTATATGTATATATGTGTCATATATATATATTACATTATATATATATATATATAATATGGAGAGAGAGAGAAAGAAAAAAGAAAAGTGGATGTTGTTAAATGCATTAAAATAAACAAAGGATCCCCTGATCACAGATTAGGTCTCTGAAAGGCATGATACAGAGAAACAGAAAACGAAATAATAAAAATACACATATTTGTGCTAATGCCATCTTTGTAGCAGACCCACACTCGCAATCGGCTTCAGTGTTTGAACATGAGCAACTGTGCTGTGTCTGGATGCCTACAGAAGTCCCTCATGAAGACTCCAGACAGTGGGTGGTGACATAGGGAGGGGAGAAGGAATGACTGTGAGTGAGTGCACTCACTTTTTCTCTCAGTGCCTCTGTATTTGAGTGCTGGATCATGGCACCATGATTCAACCACAGTTAAGTAAACTTCATTGGAATACTAAAGAGGACATAAGATTGCCTTCATACCCTAGTGATGGGAAGCATGCTAACTTAGTGTGTAGGTAGAAGCAACTACCAGGCACATGGTGAAGTTGACAGAATGCAAATTAGCTCATTCCTTATTACTATCATTACTTGGCTATGGGAGAAGTTTCCTGCCAGATTTTGAGTGTAAATGCCAGCCTTAACTGAGTTGCCTTATGCCTTGGGAGCATGGGAAGGGACTGTATTCCTCAAGTTCTTGGGTCCCTTATCTGGCACATTAGGAGACCAAGCCAATTTCGGGGTCACAAGCAATTAGCACATAGTCCTGTTCTCCAAACCCCTAACTCTTGAGACCCATCGTTACTCTCTTTTTGCTGAGAACTCATATCCTGCCCATCAAAGTTGGCATCCTAAGGAAAAGTATTTGTCATTACAGGTTACTATAGAGGCATAACAAAGTTGTAGACCTTGGAGTCACTTAAACCTGGCTTTAAGGTATTTACTACCGCTTACTGAGTTATGCAATCTTAGGCAAGTGGATTAATCTCTCTGAGAATTAGTTCTTTTGTCTACAAACTGGAGGACAGTGCTTCTTTGTCTCCTGAGATTGCTGTGGGAAAATGAGGGGCAAGCAGCTAGCTCACAAGCCAGCATGCCGCCAACTTTGGCTACTCTTTTTTCTACCTCTGGTATACCTTGGGAGCTGTGTCATTTTAATCTGAGAGCAAATCGTAAATATGACCTTAATTTGGCTATGACTCACTGTGTCTTCTCCAAAATTCAGGTGCTGCCAAAGTGGCAGCATGAGAGGATAGCATTTAAGACCTAATTAGGCCACATTGACTCCTTATTCTTGAATGAAAGTGGAACATTTACAAGAGAGGCTTCAGGTGACACTGAGCTAGTAGCTAGCCTTCCTTTTGCTCTTTCATGACAGGATGACTGACAGCCTTAACAAGACTAAATGCTGGGACCTTGACTGTGGAATTCCAAGCCACTAGTACCTGCTCTCTCATGTTTTGTAACAGCAACACAAAGGGACCAAGGCCATGATCTATTTTTGTGGTTGTTAAATATTCTGCTTCTCAAACCAAAGATCCTGTTAAAGATCTGCTAAGATCTATTTCCCATCGCTTCCCGGTGCTCAGGCCGATAATATACCACTTCTCGTGTGTGCACTCAGCTTTGGAGGTGGGCGTCTCTATGTTCAATATGGGAGCCCGACAGGGGTGGGCTCAGCCTGAAGTGCTAATTCTCTTAAGCTCTTTCCAGTTTCAGTGTTTTTCGTGAACTAAGATGTGGACAACTTGGCCAGGGGCTCTGCTCCCTACACCCATGGAGGCCAGTGGTCATGTAAGCACGACTGTGTGGTTTGTGTGGTGTAATATGATTTGTTAGGGTGTGAGTGGTTTATAACCATCATTTGCGAGTAAATTACTTAGCCGTATTCTTCTTTATGACTAGCTGAAGAAACTAACTTGATGGTATAATATAATTTATTCCTGAGAATGAGTGAGTGACCTTCACATCTAGTCCGTCTTCTGTGAGTTATGACCCGTTTTTGTTTTTTGTTTTTTCACTCAGAGAAATGGCCTATGTTTTAGCCCTGTCCGCCATTTTTCACATGCTGTCTCCCTAATTGTGTACATAAATAAAGCCAGCCTTCTAAGATGGTGATGAAAATTCTATTAACATACTAAATATCAAAATCATTCTGCTTGGTTCATCTTTCTTCTAAAGGTCTGTGAGTACCATGAGCAGCAATGAACTCTCTTTCTTCCTGTTTTGATAGTCCCCTTTGGATGGATGGAATCATAGTACTCCCATTTTACAGATGGACAAGCAAAGGCTCATAAAGAAATATACAATTTTGGACTGGGGAGATAACTCAATTGGTAAACTACTTGCTATGAAGATATGAAGAGCTGAGTTCTATCTCCCAGTCCTTACATTAAAAAAAACCCAAAACAAAAACAAACAAACAAACAAACAAAAACAAACCCCCAAAAAGCAAAACCACCAGCAAACAATTTGGAATTGGTGCAGCCTACTTTTATTCTGGTGTTGAGGAGACAGACAGGTGGACCTCTGAGGCTTGCTGGACAGCCAGCCTAGCCTACATGGCAAGTACCTTACTTAGGATTTTACTGTTATGAACAGGCACCATGACCAATGCAACTATTATAAGGACAACATTTAATTGTGGCTGGCTCACAGGTTCAGAGGTGCAGTTCACTATCATCAAGGCTGGAGTATAACAGCATCCAGGCAGGCATGATGCAGGAGAAGCTGAGAGTTCTACATCTTACCTGAAGGCTGCTAGGAGAAGACTGGCTCTTACATGGTGAGGAGGAGGCCCTCATTACCCACTACCACAGTGACACACTTCCTCCAACAAGGCCACATCTCCAAATAGTGCCACTCCCTAGGCCAAGCATATTCAAACTACCGCAGCAAGTGTAGACCAATGAAAAACCCTGTTTCAAAAAACAAGATGGACAGCACCTATGGACAACTAAGGTTCTCCTACCTAGACCCTCCACTCACCCTTATGTGCAATCCTTCACAAACACGCTTTTACCTCACAGTTTGAAGTTAGAGTCTATCATTGTGGGGTAGTCACAGCCCTAGGAATCTTCACAGTGAAGAAGCAGAGAGTGATAAAGGTTTGTGCTCTGGTCACTTTTTCCTTTTTATACTACCCAGGATCTCATCCCAGGGAATGATGCTCACTACCCACAGTGGATAAGTCTTCCCAAAACTGTTAACCTAATTGAGATAACCTTCTATAGGTATGTCGAGAAAACCCACTCCCAGATGATTCATGACCTCAGTTTGACAGTAGAGATGAACCATGACAAGCAAAGACTGTAATCATTGTACTACTCAACTCTTCTCATCCTCAATTTTAGTTGTCTTATGGGAAATTCAGCAGTAAGTAATTTCACTGTGTTAGTGAGGTCCCATGCCATCTCTGCATAGTTCAAATTGTGAGACTGTAACTGTCCTGTACACAGCCCAAGAAACTCTGTCAACAGTTAAGCAGGCGCAGAGAGGGTGGGATGTGGATGGCAAGATATCAGCTGGGCTCTTTCCATTCTTTCTTTCCCTGTTCTGACAATCTCCTTTTGACTTCAAGATTTTAAACATGATTTCATTTGGAGCATCCTGAAGATCAAACAATTAATTCCTGAAGGCCCAGACTAGTTCAGTATCACCTCCATTCAGTTTCTAAAGTTTGAGACAGGCTTAGTGATATTTGAGTTCTTCTCTCTAAGTTAACAGACTGGTGAGTCCTTGAGCCCTTTGTTGTTTTCCTGTTCTCAGGTTACAGCCATTCACCAGTGACAACTGCGAACTCTCAGAACAGTGTTGAGGCATCCAATAGCTAGTGGGTTCCAGATTGTGAACAGTGGGTGTGTGTGTGTGTTGGTCACAGTACCCACTAGGGAGGAGAGAACGTTGCTAAAGAAACCACAGAAGTTCCTTTGGGTTCACAAGGGTCACGCTCACCAAGAAAATCTTTCTGAGCTTTTTTTAAAAAAGGATTTGTGAACACTAAAGAACAAAACTGGTACAAAAAGGATTTTGCACGTGAAAGTATGACACAAAATATGTCTCACAAATTTCAAGTGCAAGTGCTGAAACATCAAGTAGAGGTCTTCCTAGAAGGGAGGCAACCTCTCAGAAGACGAAAGCAGAGAACTTGAACAGTCATCAGAATTCTAGAAAGTTACTCCTTGGGAATTTTTCTACTCCATGCTGTGTTGGTTGGTAAGTTCCTAATATGGAACTCTTTCCCATTCTGCAAGTGCTGAGGTCTTGCTAACTCTGAAAGAGCTGCCCTGTCTTCCTTGAATATGTGTTTCCCTAAGAATATCTATCACAACTCATTCAACCAATTCTATTACTTTCCTTCTTTTTTCGGGGAGTCAGGGTGAAAGCTGTATTGAGCATTGAATGGTTTTAAATGACTTTACAGGCTTTTCAGTTGGTGGAAACTGGAAGGACTTTTGGTTATTTCTTACATGAAAAGGAGGGCTGATGAGATGAGTAAGCAGGTAAAAATATTTGCTGCCCAGACCTGAGAACTTGTGTTTGACTACTGAATCCTATGGTAGAGGGAGAGAGCAGAGTTTCAAAAGCTGTCCTCTGATTCTCTGACATACATGTGTACCCATATACGTAACACACATGCACAGCAATAATAAAATATATATGACAAACAGCAAAAGTGCAGTGGGAACTGCTAGCTATCCAAATGATGTTGAGAAAAAGATGATATTTCTGGACACTTGCTTCCTATTCCAGACTGAAAGGTTCCAGAGAAAGTATGGAATATTTTTCAGAATGATATATTTAGTTGAGAAAAAAATGATTGGAAGTGGAATTCGAGGAAAAGGCAGAGTACGCCAGCCCGCGCCGCCCCCCCCCCCAGATGGAGCACCAACAAACGAGCATGGGAATCAAGTACATGTGTGAATGGAACTCAGAACTTGAAAGCATCATAGAGAATCTTCCAACATGCAAGGCATGCTGAGGTGTTCTTCACAAGAACATCAAGAAGATGTGATGAACAGGATCCAGGATGATGTCCGTTGGGTAGGAGACCGATACAATGCTAGAAAACAGATGCAAAAGTGAAAGGTTTATATAGCACATGGTAGAAAAGGGCCAAAGTCTGGAAAATTTCAAGAGCAATTACTTGGGAACAAAAGTGTGTTCTCACTATGTATGGAGTCCATAAGCCCAGGAGTGCCAGCAGAACCAAGTGTGAACAGGTAAGGCCTAAAAGAGTAAGTGAAGGACTTAAAACATTTTGTCAAAGGGTAACTTACTGACAGCGATCGTGTTTAGCATGTGCAAGGCTCTGTGCTTGAACTACAAGACTTCCTCCTCCTAGTGGTGGTGGGGAGAAGTCTGTTGAAATTGTTTGGCTTACCTGAGGTTTGAGAGAAGTGTTAATAATCAAAGCAGAGTTTTATGTGACATTTCCAATTAAACATAGGCTGTAACTTAGGGTTAGTGTAGCAAGGGGCAGGAAACAGAACTGCTACGCTCAGATTTTACTTTGGATTATGAATGACAGAAAGGAATTTTGAATGAGAAAGTAAGTGGAGACTAGAGATGCTGACACATCCAGACAGGAAATGGAGAGCAAAGAACGTGGAACATTTAAGTCAAACTTAGACCACTGGTTCTCAAACATGTCTCCACATTCCAACTGCAGAAGTTTTGAAAAATACTTGTAGGGATTCTAGTTTGATTAGTCTAAAGTGAGGACCCAGGAAGGGGTGTATTCAAAACACCTTCCCGAGGTGTTTTTTACTCACTGCCCTGGGTAAATTAACTATGTACCACAATTCACAAGGAACTCACAGGTGTTACAGGTGAGGAAATGGAGACATGACAGGGACCAGCGATGTTACTATTGTTGCATTTTAATGCAGAAAATGTGGACTTTGGAAATTATAAAACGAAAAATTTGGCTTTTTTCCTAAATGCGTTCTGCAAGGAGCTGATGTGTGGCTTGAAAAAGATAGTACTGATTAACCTATCAGTTGGGGCAGATTTTTTTAGACCAAATGATGGAAGTCACGCTGTGTGTGTGTGTTTATGTTGAACATATCAAGAGAAAGTTAGTATCTTTCAGTAATAGATTCAACAAAGTATCTAATAAACATTTTGTGTCTGGGGCTGTGGTGATGTCTCAGTGGCTAAGAGAGCTTGCTCATCTTAGAGACCCAAAGTTTGGTCCAGGCTTTGTATCAGACAGCTAGTTCATAACCACTTGTAGCATTAGCTCTAGAAGATCCAACACCACCATCTGGCCTCTGTAAACACCTCCATTCACAACCAAATAACTACACATAGAACATCGACAAATGTAATTGAAAGTAAAATAAAATCTTTTTTAAAATGAGTTTTGAAATTAGTGCCATGGTATTGTTGGTACAAATGATAGATCTTTGGGTATCCATGGTAACAGCTAACAGGTCTCTCTAAAAGCAGTTGCCATATGGAGGCAAAGCAGATAAGGCCTATTCCCATTAGCCCAGCCCCGCCTTGAACCACAATCACTCTGCTTTCAACTATTTGTATTTTCTCATTTTAAAACAGATGTTATTTCAATCAAGGTATTAGTAAAATCAACATGGAAGCTTCCATTTTTATACAATAAACATCAAAGTAATATGTTAGAAGGTAAGATCCATTTGCTAAAAAGATTTTACTGTGGGCCCTTCTCAAAGTAAAAAGGACTCTCCACAACCCACTCTCCTCACATTAAAAGTGGATGAAATGCTCACAGTGAACTTACAGGGTGGCTGTGGGTACAGCTAGGCAGGGCCAGTGTGAGCCACCTAGTACCTGCTTTCTTAAACTCTTGGTCATGACCCTATCTGGGCTTCTGAAACATCTGGCAATAGCGAAAAGCTTTTAACACTTGAAAGGCTTCTGAACATACAGTTAAGTCCAATGTGTGATGAATCTGGGTTGTTCCTTGCAGCACTTGTCATGGGATTTCACTGCAGCAGCCTTGGTTCTGAATGCACCGTATGCATCCTTTGCAATACGTGCGTCATCATGCCACAGCACCAGTAGATGCCTCTACCTCTCGGTGGCAGCTTGGAGACCCCATGTATTGAGTTGACAGGTTCTTACAGTACATGTGAAGTGTTATTCTCTTAAGCGTAAGGCTTTAGTAAGAGAAAACAAAGGCTCGATACTTCCTTCCCATTATGTCTCAGCCTGTATCAAGTTAGAATTGTATTGTGTGAGAATGTTGGATTTCCAAAATGAGCTGCTGCCTCGAGTCTCTTTTAACACACAAACTCATTAAATGAGTTTTGGCTTGAGACGAGCTCCTCGTTTCCAACAATTTCTGAAATGGGCCTCAACATGCCTCTGTCATTTTACATTATACATTTATGCAAGTGGCGTTCTCAGCCCTGACAATTGTAAAGTCGAAAACATTGACCGACTCTGTAAACTGTTAAAGATGTTCTGTGCCCTGCAGTATCAAATGTTCAGCCAGGATTTAATTCTTTATGTCAAAATAAGCAAACAAACCCATCTCATTAGTGAAGCCATTTACTTTCTTCTTTTAGACTGCTTGTTTTAAAAGAAACTTCTTTGTGATTCCTTTTCAGTAGATGTTTGATTTGCATACTTGTTTTATGTACCTATACCTCCAGAGATAGGTAAAAACTTAGGTGAGAAGAGGGGACGGTGGAAAAGTTTAAGAAGCCTTTATCCAGGTATCAGAGTCAAGAATAAAATAACTTCATTAGATAAAAATGCTGGACCTACATTGAAAGGATTTTTGTGTTTATAGTGTTTTTCCTTTTAAGGTACATATTAATGTGATTGTGCCAAGTCTTATTTTCCTGCTGTTGTGACTAAATACTCTGACCAATGCATTTTAAGGGAGAAAGGGTCTATTTTGGCTCATAGTTCCAGGTTGCTTTCCACCACAGTGGGCAAGCCACAGTGGCCTGAGCTTGAGGGAGCGATTTACTTTGTATCCATTGTCAAGAAGCCAGAAAGATACTGCCTCCATTTTAGGAAGTCCAGGATCTCCTACCCAGGGAATGGTACAGCTCACAGTCAATACAGGCTTTTATGTGTCAATGACTGTAATCAAAGTTCCCCCCACAGCATGCTTAGAGCCCCATCTCTCCAGGAAGTCTAGCTTCTGTGTAGATGTGAGTTAGCCTACCCATCCCATGCCACTGTAACAAAAGATCACAGTTGGGATAGCATAAGCAACAAATGCTCATTTCTCACTATTCTATTTTTTTCCCTACAAGGCAGAATGTACACCCCAGTGGCATTTATTTGTCTTATATTTGCATCAGTTCTATCACGGGGCCCCAACCTCACTGAAACCGATCTCCAAATACAATTGCATCTGAGCAAGGCAGGTAGAGAGTTAGACGTGTGGTAACCAAGGACACTGAAGTTGTATTCTGGTAGGTGATCTAACAGTCAAATGCTCATTTGGATTACACATCGTTGAAGTTATAGTTCTGGGTTAGCCTGGTATACTCAGTGGAAAAAAACAAAGAGGCTCTGTTTCAAATAAGATGGAAGGCAATGGTTGGCTTAGATTGTCCTCTGAGGTCCATGGACACTTTTCGCTCATGCTTGTTGGCACTCATGTACATAACTGTGTACATACACATAGATATACACAAACATGCTACATGTGCACATGCACATGAATACACACATATATACACACACACATAAATACACACACACACACACGCACACACACACACAAATACACACATGCTCTATTAAATATTTAGGAAAAAGAGACTAAGGTACCAGGGCACTTTTCCAATTGCTACAAACGTGTGCCAACAAAACATCTAGGTTCTCAAAAGATCTGGGCCTGGTTGTGATATCATTTCAATGTGGTTTTGTTTACTGATATCATTTTAATGTGGTTTTGTTCACACTGTGGGCTTTTTATGAGGAACATGGAGGGGAAAAAATACCTTAAAAGGAAGATCTGGCTCACCGTGATTTGGGAGAGAAAAAAAAGATGACCTCATCAATATGCTACCATCTCTTAAATATTCATGAAACAGCCTTACAAATAGCAGGCTCAAAATTGCCCATTCCTTGAGCCAGCTTGCTCCAAGCTGTCTGGAGTGTTCTATCACTTTACTTTGCTTTGCTAAATAAATTTATGCTTAAACAAGCTCTCTTGGCTGAACTTTTTCCTTTAACAAGAAAAGACTCAAGCCAAACTCCAGCCTGGCAACAGGTTAGGAGTTCAATATTTTAATTTTGTAGACACGGTCACAAATACTCAGTCCATAACAGTGAGTAAATATTAAAGTTCTGCTGTCTGCTTATAAAAAAGGTGCTTTATACAAATATAGGATTTAGTGTCTGTTCACATGCAAAAGTGCTGAGATACACATGATCAAAACCTATACCAAGTAGCTACAAGGAGATAGTAATAGTAAGAGTCAACAGGACACCCTGTGGACTCACCTGCCCTGTAATTGGGAGACTATGAAAGTCTTCCTCAATAGCCCTGGATGTTTCCATTTCTCCTCCTAGGTCTTGAAGTTCCCAGGAGACACCATCTATGTGTTTTTAAAAACCCATCCATCAGCTATCTTTTGGAGACAGTGATATTCATATCTCCTCAGATTCTCATCTGAATTGCTGGGTTGGGTTTCTTAAAAACATTAAGCAGCTAAGTTCTGTAGAAGCATCAGTGTGCAGTGGAATGAAATGGAATACCCTTGCTAAGCAGATGGATGCTGGGCTGCCCTGGCCTGGTCTATCTAGCTTCCAGCACTAAATACTCATTTCCTCAGCTCCTGTATATTTTTCTGAACCAAGTTGCTTAGCTGTCAACCTTCTTTTGGAATTATACTTGGGAGATCTCTTCCAAGGTTGAGCCCCTTTGGGTGATCTGCACCTAATGTTGGCCCCTGTGCCGGGATGAGAAGGTGGGTATAAATGTTCCTTGTGCTTCATAACAGTCTGGCTGCACCTTTCCCATTCTGAGTTTTCCCCTTGGGAGGAGTCAGTCCTCTGCTGGGACTGCATGCTACTCCATTTCCTCGTTCTCTCCACCCTATACCACTTGCTACATTCTGCCCATAAGGTTTTCATCTGGAGAACATGCCCTACTATGCTTTCTTCACAATAATGTGCCTCACAAATTGCCTCCTGGGGAGCCATGTGTCATTTCTCAGCCTCACACAAAAGATCCAGTGTTGAAGCGGCATTTCCTCTGGTTTTGTCTTTTAATAACATGCACAAAACAAGGTAGAAATGCATTTACTATTCACCACATTGACTATTTGTGTAGCATGTACCGTATTCTGCGAACATTACCTTGATTACAACTTTCTGATCAATTCAGAAGGAAGGACCCAGAAAATACGTTGCGATGACAGTGTAAAGCAACATCATGTCAAGTCACAAGCTTCTGGTGCTCTGTGCTTTGAAGCAGAAGTGTGGGTTAGAGTATTAAATTATAAAGTGATAAAGTCAGATAGGAGACCCCGAGTATTTGGGATGAGATAATCTTACACATTTTCCAGTTCTAACCTCCAATAGAAGGGGAGGAAACTAAAACTTAGAAATACTAGATGATTTTCCCTGAAGTTAGACAGCTGAAATAATACTCAGACTGGAAGGACCAGGCAAGCTTTAGACAACAGAGAAATTACTCACGTCTCCTGGTTATCTTAGTTGTCAGAATGGTTATCAGTCCTGGTTTTCCTTGCTCAGCAGTGTGAGTTGAACCTTACACAAGGTATCTGTCCATGGGACCCCCTGGACTCTGTGCATGGTTACAGAAAACAGTTTCCCTGGGATGGAATATGAGTCCCTCACATGGCTGGTGTCTTCTTACCTACAAACTTGCCATTTGTTTCCAAGTTTCTCATCCCCGGGGCTCTTTGAGAGCCACTCTGAAGCAAAGGCCACAAATCTCTTCTTCACGTGATCCTGATGTCATTTGAAACATGACATTATAGCTCCCTTTCTCCAAATCACCCTTCCTTTGGTGTATCGTGATTTAAATATCCCCACTAGCTCTGTGATATGGTTTACAGCAGCAGTATTTCAAGCTGACTTTTCATCAGAGTCCTGGAAGGTGATTCACAGTGATAGGAGCTGTTCTCTTCTGGCTGGGATTCAGAGATCAAATGAAGGCCATGTAGAAGGGTCTTTGTGTTTCCTTACACAGGAGCCTCCACCACTCTTGTTGAGTGAGTTGTTATTGGTAGGAAAGACAAGGCTACAGGCCTTTGAAAAACATTTGGCTAGACTTCAGTGACACTCAATGAGGGAAATTATAATTAGTTTACAAGAGTGGGCAACTTGTTAGTTGTTGGCACTGTGTTTGTTTTCTCTACTGAAGCTGGCCCTGTAGTTTGAGAAGGCTGTGGTTTCTTTAACTGAAATTTTTTATTCCATATCTTGAA
>NW_021604636.1:9625970-9631374 GCF_004785775.1 Grammomys surdaster | reverse complement strand
ACACACACACACACACACACACACGCATATATATATATATATATATATATATATATATATATATATATTCTCTTTTAAGCCTTTTGATATGCATGTGGGCAAGGCTAGAGACCTATGATTATTTGCTTCAGTCCCACACTATGTTGCATTTTCTGTATTTTTATTTATTTATTAATCATTTTATTTGTTTACATTTCAAATGTTATCCCCCTTCCTGGTCTCTCCTCCATGAACCCGTCACCCCATTCCCCTCCCCTTTCCCTCTAAGAGGGTACTCCCTCTCCCACCCATCCACTTCTGCCTTACCCCTCTAGCATCCCCCATCTCTGGGTCATCAAGCATCCACAGGACCAAGTGCCACCCCTTCCACTGATGTCAGATGAGGCAGTCCTCTGCTACAGATGTACATGGACCTACTCCTGTGTACTCTTTGGTTAGTGGTTTAGTCCCTGGAATCTCTGAGGGGTCCAGTTAATTGATATTGTTGTTTTTCCTATAGCATTACAATCCCCTTCAGCTCTTTCAGCCCTTCCCCTAACTCTTCCATTAGGGTCAACCAGACTCAGTTCAATGGTTGGCTGTGAATATCTGCATCTGTCTTAGTCAGGTGCTGGCAGAACTTCTCAGAAGACATTTATACCAGGCTTCTGTCTGCAAGCATATCTTGGCATCAGCAATAGTGTCTGGGTTTGGAGTCTACAGATGGAATAGATCACACAGTGGGACAGTCTTTCACTCTCTGTTCCTTTTGTCCTTGCATTTCCTTTAGACAGGGACATTCTGGGTTAAAATTTTTTAGATTGGTGGGTGGCCCCATCCTTCCATTGGGGGTCATGCTTATTTATGGGAGATGGTCTCTTTAGGTTCTATCTCCCAGCTGTTTGGTATTTCTGCTAATGTTATCCCTATTGGGTCTTGAAAGTCTTTTGCCTTCCTGACGTCTGGGACTTTCTAGTGGTTCCCTAAGTTCCCCAATCCCCCACTGCCACTTATTTCTATTCCTTCTTTTGGCACTCTGGACTTCTCTCCTGTCTCTTCCCATACCTGGTCTGCCTACCCTTTTTTCCTTCCTTTCCACTCTCCCACGCAGATCTCCCTCCCGATGCCTCCTGTGATTATTTTGTTCCCCCGTGTTATGTATTGGAGCACCATTTGGTTGCTATACCAGGAGTGGTATAGCTGGGTCTTCAGATAGAGCTAGTCCCAGTTTTCTGAGGAACTACCAGATCGATTTCCAAAGTGGTTCTAACAGCTTGCAATCCCACCAGCAATGGAGGAGTGTTCCTCTTTCTCCACCTCCTCACTAACATCTGCTGTCACCTGAGTTTTTGGTCTTAGCCATTCTGATTAGTGTAAGTTGGACTATCAGGATCAATTTGCATTTCCCTTATGTCTAAGGAAGTTGAACATTTCTTTAGGTGTTTCTCGGCCATTAGAGATTCCTCAGTTGAGAATTCTTTGTTTAGCTCTGTAACCCATTTTTAATGGGTTATTTGGTTTTTTGGAGTCTAACTTCTTGAGTTCTTTGTATATTTTTAATATTAGCTCTCTATCGGATGTAGGGTTGGTAAACATCTTTTTCAAATCTGTGGGTTGCCATTTTGTCTGATTGACAGTGTCTTTTACCTTATAGAAGCTTTTCAGTTTCATGAGGTTTCATTTGTCAATTGATCTTAGAGTCTGAGTCATTGTGTTCTGTTCAGGAACTATGTGTTCAAGGTTCTTTTCTTCTTTCTCTTCTATTAGATTCAGCATATCTGGTTTTATGTGGAGGTCCCTGATCCACTGGGACTTGAGCTTTGTACAAGAACATAAAAATAAATAATTTGCATTCTTCTAAATGACGACTGACAGATTAGCACCATTTGTTGAAAATGCTGTCTTTTTCCACTGGATGGTTTTGGCTTTTTTTTGTCAAAGGTCAAGTGACCATAGGTTTGTGGGCTTATTTCTAGCTCTCCAATTCTATTTCATTGATCTTCCTGTCTGTCTCTGTATCAATACCATTCGTTTTTTTTTTTTTATCTTTATTGCTCTGTAATACAACTTGAGGTCAGGGATGGTGATTCCCCCCTGAAGTTCTTTTATTGTTGAGAATTGTTTTTGCTATCTTTTTTTTTTTTTTGTTATCCAGATGAAGTTAAGAATTGCTCTTTCTATCTCTGTGAAGAATTGAATAGTAATTTTGATGGGGATTGCATTGAATCTGTAGATTGCTTTTAGTAAGACGGGCATTTTTACTCTATTAATTCTAACAATCCATGAACATGGAGACCTTTCCATCTCTGAGGTCTTCTTCAATTTTTTTCTTCAGAGACTTGAAGTTCTTGTCATACAAATCTTTCACTTGCTTGGTTAGAGTTACTCCAAGATACTTTATATTACTTGCGACCATTGTGAACGGTGTCATTTCCTTAATTTTCTTTCTCAACCTGTTTATCCTTTGTGTAGAGAAAGGCTACTGATTTGTTTGAGTTAATTTTATATCCAACCACTTTGCTGAAGTTGTTTATCAGGTGTAGGAGTTCTCTGGTGGAAGTTTTGGGGTCGAGTATGTACACAGTCACAACATCTGCAAATAGTGCTATCTTGACTTCTTGCTTTCTGATTTGTATCCTTTGACATCCTTTTGTTGTCTAATTGCTCTAACTAGAACTTCAAGTCCTCCATTGAATAAATAGAGAGACTATGGGGAGCCTTGTCTTGTCCCTGATTTTAGTGGGATTGCTTCAAGTTTCTCTTCATTTAATTTGATGTTGGCTGTTGGTTTGCTGTACATTGCTTTTATTATATTTAGGTATGTGCCATGAATTCCTGATCTTTCCAAGACTTTTAACATAAAGAGGTGTTAGATTTTGTTGAAGGCTTTTTCAGTATTTAATGAGATGATCATGTGATTTTTTTCTCTGAGTTTGTTTATCTAGTGGAATACGTTGATGGATTTCCATAGATTGAGCCATCCCTGCATCCCTGGGGTGAAGCCCACTTGATCATGGTGAATCATCATTTTGATGTGCTCTGGGATTCGATTTGTGAGAATTTTATTGAATTTTTGCATCACTATTCATAAGTGAAATTGATTTGAAGTTCTCTTTCTTTGTTGGGTCTTTGTGTGGCTTAGGTATCAGTGTAACTGTGGATTCATAGAATGAATTAGGTAGTATTCCTTCTGATTCTACTCTGTGGAATACTTTGAGAAGTATTGGTATTAGGTCTTCATTCAAAGTCTGATAGAATTCTGCACTAACCCCGTCTGGACCTGCTTTTTTTTTTTTTTTTTTTTTGTAGTTGGATTTTTTTTTTTTAATGTTAGAAGACTTTTAATGACTGCTTCTATTTCCTTAGGGTTTATGGCATTGTTTAGATAATATATTTGGTCCTGATTTAACTTTGGTAACTGCCTAGAAAATCATCCGTTTCATGTAGATTTTCCAGTTTTGTTGAGTATAGGCTTTTCTTGTAGTATCTGATGATTTTTTTTTTTTTTTTTAGTTTCTTCATTTTCTGTTGTTATGTCTCTTTTTTCATTTCTGATTTTGCTAATTTGGATACTGTCTATGTGCCCTTTAGTTAGTTTGGCTAAGGGTTTATCTATCTTGTTGATTTTCTCAAAGAACCAGTTTTGTTGATTCTTTGTGTAATTTTCTTTGTTTCTAAATAGCTTGATTTCAGCTCTGAATTTGATTATTTTCTGCCATCTACTCCTCTTGGGTCTGTTTGCTTCTTTCTGTTCTAGAGCGTTCAGATATACTGTTAAGTTGCTAGTATAGGATCTCTCCAATTTCTTTCTAAAGGTACTTAGTGCTATGAATTTTTCCTCTTAGCACTGCTTTCATTGTGGCCTATAAGTTTAGGTATGCTATGCCTTCATTTTAATTAATTTCTTGAGAGTCTTTAATTTCTTTATTTCTTTCCTGACCACATTATATTGAATAGAGAGTTATTCAGTTTCCGTGAGTATGTGGGTTTTCTGTTGTTTTTGTTGTTATTGAAGACAAGCCTTAGTCTGTGGTGATCTGATAGTATGCATGGAATTATTTCAATCTTCTTGTATTGGTTGAGCCTTGTTTTGTGTCAGATTATATCGTCAATTTTGGAGAAGGAGCCATGAGGTGCTGAGAAGAAGCTATATTCTTTTTTATTAGGGTAAAATGTTTTGTAGATATCTGTTAAATCCACTTGGTTCATTACTTTTGTTAGTTTCACTGTGTCTCTGTTTAGTTTCTGTTTCCATGATCTGTCCATCGATGAGAGTGGGATGTTGAAATCTCCCACTATTATTGTGTGATGACCAATGAATGTTTTGAGCTTTAGTAACATTTCTTTTATAAATGTGGGTGCCCTTGCATTTGGGGCATAGATGTTCAGATTTGAGAGTTCATCTTGCTGGACATCTCCTTTGAAGTGTATGAAGTGTCCTTCCCCATTTCTTATCATAAATTTTGTTTAATAGTTTATTTTATTTAGAATGGCAACTCCAGCTTGTTTCTTGTGGGCATTTGCTTGGAAAATTTTTTTCCAGCCTTTTAGTCTGAGGTAGTGTTTGTCTTTGTCACTGATGTGTGTTTTCTGTATGCAACAAAATGCTGGGTCCTACTTACATATCCAGTCTGTTAGCTTATGTCTTTTTATTGCGGAATTGAGTCCATTGATGTTGAGAGATATTAAAGACCAAGAAAACTTTCTATTATTTTTTGTTGTTAGTGCTGATATTATGTTTGTGTGGTTCTCTTCTTTTGGATTTGTTGTGAGATGATTAATTTCTTTTCTTTTTTCTTTTTCTTTTTTTTTTGTGGGTGTAGTTTCCCTCTTTGTGTTGGAGTTTTCCTTCTATTGTCCTCTGTAGGGTTGGATTAATGGAAAGATATTGTTCAAATTTGGTTTTGTCATGGAATATCTTGGTTTCTCCATTTGTGGTGATTGAAACTTTTGCAGGATATATTAGTTTTGGCTGCCATTTTTGTTCATTTAGGGTCTATATGACATCTGTCCATGATTATCTGGCTTTTAGAGTCTCTGTTGAGAAGTCTGGTGTAATTCTGATAGGTCTGCCTTTATATGTTACTTGGCCTTTTCCCCTTACTGCATTTAATATTTTTTCTTTGTTCTATGCATTTAGTGTTCCGATTATTATGTGATAGGAGGAATTTCTTTTCTGGTCTAGTCTATTTGCTGTTCTCTAGTCTATGATCATCTCTTTCTTTAGGTTATGGAACTATTCTTCTATGATTTTGCTAAGAATGTTTCCTAGCCTTTTGCATTGGGAATCTTCTCTCTCTCTTCTATTCCTATTATTCTTAAGAATTGTGTCCTGAATTTCCTTGATGTTTTGGGTTAGGAGCTTTTTGTACTTTTTATTTTCTTTGACTGTTGTTTTAATATCGTCTATGTTATCATTTACACC
>NW_021604636.1:9600614-9625870 GCF_004785775.1 Grammomys surdaster | reverse complement strand
CTCTCTCTCTCTCTCTCTCTCTCTCTCTCTCTCTCTCTCTCTCTCGTATTCTGTTGGTGATGCTTGAATCTGTAACTCCTGATCTCATTCCTAGGTTTTCCATCTCCAGGGTTTCCCTCCTTTGTGATTTCTTTATTGTTTCTATTTCCATTTTTAGATCCTGGATGGTTTTGTTCAATTCTTTCACATGTGTGATTGTGTTTTCCTGTATTTTTTTAAGGGATTTATGTGTTTCCTCTTTAAAGGGTTCTACCTATTTACCTGTGTTCTCCCGTATTTCTTCAAGGGAGTTATTTGTGTCCTCCTTAAAGTCATCTATCATCTTAATGAGATTGGATTTTAGGTCGGAATCTTGCTTTTCAAGTGTGTTAGGGTATCTAGGGCTTGCTGTGATGGGAGAGCTCGGTTCTAATGGGGTCAAGTGGAATTGGTTTGTATTGCATATGTTCTCGTGCTTGCCTCTCACCATCTGGTTATCTCAGGTGCTAAATGGCCTTCCTGTCTCTGACTGGATCCTGTCCCAACTGTGAGTCTGTGAGCCTGTGAGCCTGGTTATGTAGGAACACGTGGGAATCAAGCTGTCTGTGGGTATGGGAGGGTGTTGGAGTGACTGGGCAGAGTTAGAGGCTGGAATGGAAGATGTGTCTTTGGCAGAGCAGGGTGGATAGGACCCACTTCCACTGGGTCTTGTGGGGGCCTTAATTAGGCCAAGTATTGGGCAGGAAGTGCTGTCTCACCTGTGAGCCTGGTTGTGTTGGAGGACCTGGGAGTCAAGCTGTCTCTGGATGTGGGAGGGTGTTGGAGCATCAGCTTTTTCCTGGGCTGAGTTGTGGGCCAGAAGGAAGAAGTGTTTCCTGCAGGGCAGGGTGGTTAGTGTACACCCTTTCTGTATCTTTCTATTGAGTCTTTACACTAAGCAAAGCTCCCAGGGACTAAACCACCAACCAAAGATCATACATGGAGGGGCCCATGGCTCCAGCTGCATATGTAGCAGGAGATTGCTTTATCTGGCATCAATGGGAGGTAAGCCTCTTGGTCCTGTGGAGTCTCGATGCCCCAGCACAGGGGAATGCTAGGGTGCTGAGGCAGGAATGGGTGTGTGGGTTGGGGAGAATCCTCATAGAAGCAGGAGGAGGGAAGAGGGCTTAAGATGTTTGTGGAGAGGAAACAGGGAAGGGGGATAACATTTTAAATGTAAATAAATAAAATAACCAATAAAAAAGAAAAAATCCTCAATGAAGCATTCAGAGTCAATGTGATCACTCTCCTGTTTACAGCCAGTTTTTTTCTTACAGTTAAAGATAATGCTACAAAGAACATCTTCATTTTTGAATTTTCCTACATATTACATTATGTTTTCAGAAGTAATTCACTGAATAAAAAAGACTAGTTTATAAAGTATTGTGATTCTTGCAACATATTTGAATTAAAGAAAAAAATGCATCAATTCACATGCACTTCCCAGCTCTGGTCAATTGCACTGATTGCTTTCACAGAAGACCTTGGTCTAGTTCCCAGTATCCTCATATAGCAGCTCATAATCATCTGTTATTCCAATTTCAGGGGATTCAATGTCCAGGAAATCCACTTGGTCCTATCTGATAATGGAAAACAATCTTGCCAATGACATGATCCCAACCAGAGAGACCATTTTCCTGTGTTGTTAAGAAATTCTTTAGTAACACAATCACACACTTATTTTTGTTATGTGAAGTTTTTAGTTATTGAAATATGACTCATTTATATGCTGCTTTGCTTGTGGTAGACACAGTGATAGTACTGAAGGCTTCTGTAGACTTTGGTTCTGCTAAGTTGTCTGAACCACATTTCTGGGAAAGATATGAAGAATTTCTACTTTTTGTGGTGTGCTTATCAAGTTTTTTGTTTTTAAGCTGAACTTGTCATTAATCTCTTATTTCAATAACTTCTATACTCATCAAACCTCTTAAGTATAGTTTACTGATTGGAAGACTCAGATACCAAAGCAATTACACAAAAAGAGACATAGCACTGTGTTGGCTTGGCTTTACTGGTTTTATATTTTATTTTCTCTTTAGCTTGTGTGCTTAAACCCTATGGACAGACTGGAAGAAAAGTCTTTCCCAAAAACAGAGGTTCCAAGTACCCCCAGGTTTTTGATCAGACCAAGAACAGTAGGAGACCCACCCATTAGACAGACCTTCCTAGAGAACAGGCATTCCCTGAATAAGTATTGTACTGGAGCCCTAACCCAGATTCTGAAATCTATTCATAGATTGAAACTCACAATTTCTTTTCCAGGATACTGAATATATCCACATAGCCCTTCCCCTATATTACCTGGTATTAAAATTACTCAGAGCAAATTCAACTTAGTGTTTTAATTTAGATCATGTAACATGCTTGGTGTGTGAATATTACTTCTTATGAATTAGTAATTAAAATTTTCTTCTAAAATGTATACTATTGTGACTTTTAATATTCTTCTTTCTGAAGAGGGATAAATGTGAATCAGGATAGGAGCAGCTCTGCTGCAGCCATCAGCTAGGGGCTGGGGGAGGAATGAGAGAGAAATGAAAAAAGTGTGCTAAGACTCCTATCCCTTAGATTTAATTAAAAGCTGCTCTTTTTGTTTGCCTTTTTGGCATGGCTGAAGATTAATATTTTTTTCATTTTTCTATAAAATTAAAAATGCCCATTGTTGCTTTTTAGTAGAGGAAAAAAATTAAATCAGTCTGTGAAATGATATTGTAAACCAATAATCAGTTATGTTAAAAAAAATACAAAGAAGCCAGAAGTAAAAATTCCAAAAAGGCTCTTCATTTGATTTGTCTTAGTTCTTGAGAGTATTTCTCGTGAAAGATGACCAAGTCTTTCATTTCCCAAATAGCCAACTGCTCATTAAACAAGAAAGGCTTGGGTTATTGAAACCTACAGTTAAAATTATGGTTTTCATAATTTTATGTCCGTCTGCTTCTCCAGTATGAATGAAGCTCACTGTAATTCGATTCAGCCGATCACTGTGTTTCTGGTTAGACTTCTTAATCTTGGATACGACAGAGATCAATCTCAGAAATACTAGTAAGACCTAGTGCTTGCTACAGGCAAAGTTGAATTTAGTGGCAAGATAGTCAAGAAAATATTTTCACTGTTCTTTCCATTGGTGGAGTTATCATAACTAAAAAGATTGCATTAACAATATTATGTAAATATTAACATACAGAGTTTATAATATATATTTAGAAAAACTTAAAGAGGATATTTAGTTCAAATTTAGAAATAAGGGCTAGGAACAGTCCTCACCCCCTCTTCCTGAACAGGGGGAGGAGTAACACATTTTCTCACCTCCTTACATGTGACAGTAAGAGTCGCCTCTACCACCACTCTGTAGAAAGTCATTCTTCTCTATAATTTTTAAGCATTTGCAGACAGCCCCAGGTGCCATGCTTTGTCATGATTTATAAATCCATTCTTCAGATCTGGTGACAAGGCCAACAGTTCTGGAAATAATTGCTGTTGAAAACAGCTATTCTCAGCTTTCAAGAGGAGTCACCAAGGCAGTATCAGGACCACAAGACAAGTGCCAAGGGCTGCCAAGTAGGAGGGGATCAGGTGGAGGGCACAGCAGGAGTCTCCTTTGTCCTTTCTATGGTTATAAAATGGGTAAGACAGAGAGATAATGGGGCTTAGGGCTGGTTAGTTTAAATCACTTTAGTGGGTTCTAGAGTGTAGGTCCCATCTCTTATTATCTGGCATGTGATGTTGTAGTGATAAGGAAAGGGAATTTTGATCTGAGTGGAAAAGCCTGTTAGAAAAGAAGGAGAGGCTCTGTATTAACTACTACAGAAGAAAGAAGAAGTCACAGGTTAGTCACTTCCAGCCTCTAATAATTGGTTAGCTTTGGGGGTCATGGGGAGTAAATGGTTTCTCATTAGTCATCAAGACCCCAAATTACAGTCCAATGGAGAAGAGGGATGAGATATGGGTCTTTGATAGTGAAAATACATGTAGAAGTAGTCAGCCTATAAGCTCAGGACTACTAAGTGGTTATAACAACTTGCCATGAACAGCCTTCCCATGAGGCCCTCTCATATGGTTAGAACTTTGAGTGTAAACTGTAAAAGGTGCTTGGGAGCTTTATAGTCAAAAAGCCAAGGTCTTGATGCCACTTTTATTTTCCATAATACCTTCCATTTTTTTTTCTGATATCAAGCATAATTTGTTAGAATGCCAAAATTCCCACATTGTTTCTGTGATAGGGATAGAGGTTCTCAAGAAACAGTCAGAATTGTGACAGCTTCGAGTATGGTGTGTAAGTGCGTTTAAATGGCATACCATGAGGCTGTAAGAATAACAAATGTGTTTTAGGATTATATCCCATCATACAACCCGACCCAGTGCTGACATGTATATTTCAAGCTCATCTTTTAGGTTTGAACGTGGTAACATATGCACGGCCAAGTCCCTAGACATGCTCTCTTCCTCTATTGCACTGAAACTTCAGGGAACTACACTCTCTGCTCCCTGGCCAACAGGCCTCCAAGTTATTTACCCATTGCTGGTTGTTATGGTTGAAGTGTCTGCTTAAGAGAAAGCTGGAAGTCGTCTTTCTCTCTCAAAGATGCACTTAGAGGCAGATCTTATGATTGCTTACATGTGAGCTTCAATTTGTTATGAATAAGTGAAAACAACTGAAAAAATACCAAGCCTTTTCAAAATCTTTATTTCTGTGGTTTGCATGATTGCTGGGGTAGTTAAAGGGCTACTTAAAAAAAAATCGTCATAAGAGCAACAAGAACTTGCTTTTTAAACAACTCATCTGTTGTTTTTAGAAAGGTTCGTAAAAGGGACCAGTAACCAGGCCGTTGTTATGTTTCTTCTACTCTCAGCATCTACATTTTCCTTCCTGCTCCTGTCTTTAGAAACTTCTGATAATGAAAAAAAACAGTAACAATAGCCGCCCCACAACTCAACAAATACCAACCCCCAAACACCCAGCCTACCTTTACATTCAGAACATAAGATTTCTACCTAATTTGAAATTTCTGCCAATAACTTCACCAGAATGTGCCAAAGAAGTGAATATTTTTAGTTCTACGAACTAAACAGCAGATACAGATCTGTGATTGAAGATAAACAATCTGTCAGCTAAATATTTAAAAATAATGGATTGTTTTTATCCTAATATGCAGAAGTTCAGATCATTTTCTTGGGAGATTATTGTGGACCCCCACTACCACTACATATACACACCTAGTGGTCAGTTATCTAGATTGTTTAAAACACAGTTGGTCTTTTCAACTTGGGCCTGGAATTTGTAGAGGGCAATAGCTCCCATGGAACCTTCTTCTGGAAGATGGTTTACAGTGGCTTGTTGTTTTGACCATAGTCTCTGGCTCATAGGATGTGTATTATGTTTCTTGTCAGAGGAGATATTTGGGAAGAGTCACTTAAAGTTCCAGAACTATACTCTCTTCCTCCTCATCACTGTCATTGTCTAGATACCGAGGACAGATCTTTGAAATGGTCTGCTGGTTGGCATATCATTTTAAAGCCCTTACTTGTGTTCTTATATGAATTGATAACGGACTCTGAAGAGCCATTTGATGCCGTCTGGTTTGTTTGACAAAATGGACACCGATTAAATACTATAATCGGGATATTTCTTGACAAATGATAAAATAGACTTCCTTCTTTAGTTTTGTCTAATTTAAATTGCAAAGAAGCTATTCTCCAGAGATGGCTTCCATTTTTTTCCCCTGCTTTAATGAGAACTCAAAACAATATAAAAGAAAACTAGGACAAATTTTGAGAAGTTTTCTATAGAATTGTGGAAATATACAAAGTTATGTAAATCATTGTCAATTAATCTTTTTTTTTTTTCCTTCAAAGACATCTCCAGCTTTCCAATTCATTTAAAAATAGTTTAAACTCTCTCATGGGAAACCAGGCATATTTTACTAGGATCTTTGGTCTCTAGAGTCTTGTAATACAGTGTTCTGTTTAATCTGAGCTTTGTGAGTTGTAGGTGCTTTTAGCTTCACAAATCCTTGCCTGGAAAGTTAGACACCCTTTCCTTGAGGTAGACTTTGTTCAGATCTAGTCTCAGTCAGCAGCCACTGTAAGAAACTGCCTTATCCCAAATGAGAAAAGTGGCTGAGGTTAAGAATTCAAGACTGCCCTACCTGGGGATCCAGCTCATGTGCAGTCACCATATTCAGGAAGGTTGTGGATGCCAGGAAGTGCATACTAACCAGACCCTGAAATACCTGTCTCCTGAGGGGCTCTGCCAGAGGTGGATGCTCAAAGGTAACCATTGAACTGACCATGGGGTCCCCAATGGAGGAGGTAGAGAGAAGACTGAAGGGGCTGAGGGGCTGAAGGAGTTTGTGGTCCCATTGGAACAGCAACAATACCAACCAACCAGAGCTCCCATGGTCTAAACCGCTAGCCTGGGAACATGCTTGGAGGGACTCATGGCTCCAGCTGTATATATAGTGAAGGATGGCATTGTCAGGCAATGGTAGGAGAGGAGGTCCTTGGTCCCGTGAAGGATGGATTCTCCAGTGTGGGGGAATTCGAAGGAGGAGTGAGTGGATGGGTAGGGGGACATTCTCATAGAAGCAGCAGGAGGGGGACAGGATAAGGAGCTCCAGGAGGGGTGGAATGGGGAAAGGTTATAACACCTGAAATGTAAATAAATAAAATAGCCAATTAAAAAGAAAAGAATTCAAGAACACAGTCTGAAGTGTGCAGTTGTTCTCCATGAACTATGGGAGTAGCCTGTGGCATTCATTCTCAGAGAAACAGAAACAAATTTTACCACCAGTCTCCAGGTCGTTTGTGTATCCTCAAGCCTGGCTATATGAATTAGGCTAAACAATAACTCATAGGGATTTGGCAGATCTCTGTTATTTGGGTGCCGATGTGCAAGGATAGAAATTTCAAGGGCTGACCAAACTGTAGGATGAGTTTAATGACAGTCTTGGCAGCTTTCTGAGACCCTTTCTCAAAGTAAAAAGTAAAAAGGGATCTAAAGACATACCTCAGTGATAGAATCATGCCTATACAGCAAGCAAGGGTCCTATGTTCAATCCTAGTAACAAGCAGGCAGACAAACAAAAATCCTCATACCAGCATGCTCGTGTGTGTGTGTGTGTGTGTGTGTGTGTGTGGTTTGTGCACATGCACGCAAGATGCAATGCATGTAGCTCCAAGCTTTTGGCAATCTAGGCATGTAGCCCTAGGCACGTACTCTAACCCACTCTCTGTCTTTGATCTATCATCTGCAAAATAGAAGAAATGATAGAGTAAAGCCTCTTTCATTTCACTAAGTAAGTTTCATCTACAGAATTTAATCAGGTGCTGAGTAAGAGCCTGTGTCTGTGAGTCTGAAGCAAAGGAGCTCCTGGGTCAGGCAAGCCTGGGCATGCACACCTCTTCTTTGGGGCTGTCATCGCTTTTGCTCCCTACATTCTCATCTCACCTACCCAAGCCAAGGACGCAGTCTGCGACGTTCAGTTGTTCTCTGAGGACTTGGGAGCTGGTCACAGTCTGCTGCATTCATTCCTTCTCAGAGGAACAAAACCACATTTACCAGCAGCCTCCAGGTTGCCTTGTGTGTCTTCAAGCATGGCTGTAAGAAATAGGCTGGATGGGGCTGGTGAGATGGCTCAGTGGTTAAGAGCACTGACTGCTCTTCCAGAGGTCATGAGTTCAAATCCCAGCAACCACATGGTGGCTCACAACCATCTGTAATGATATCTGATACCCTCTTGTGGGGTGTCTGAAGACAGCTACAGTGTACTTACATATAATAAATAAATAAAAATTAAAAAAAAAAAGAAATAGGCTGGATAAGGAGTAGCCAAGAGTAGACATATTCTTTTTACACATCATTGACTAGTTCCTTCTCTTCCTACTTTATTGTTTTAGAGAGAAATTACAGGCTTTGGTGGGTTAATTATTTTGTCTATTAGAATAATCCAGCCTTCTTTGATATGTAGGGATGTAAAAGTTCTTTCTTATTCATCATATTTCATTTTTTATTTCTTGATTGTTTTTTTCTGAAAGAACTGAATACTACAGTGGGAGTTTTGTCTGAAAAATATTGCAGAGTCAAACTAAATGTCTAAAGCACAAGGAAAATATTAGTTGTAATCTTAGTTGTTGTAATTGTAATCACACAGAATCAATAATGGAATACCAATATTGATAGTGATAATAACTAACATTGCTCTCCATAATAGTAATAATAACACTACAGTACTTATAATATGCCTGATGTTAAGTATATTTATTAACTTATTTGCTATTCTCAATAGTCCTCAGTATTTATTACTATGTTTTGATGAATAAACTAGATGTAAGGAAGTTGTGTGAATATCTCAATTTGTATGAGTCCATTCAGCTTGAAAAGTCACATTCTTTTTTCCTATAAAAAGGTGAAAGTGAAGACGACTTGGACATAAATCTTAACCTTCTTATCTCTTCACGTGAGGCATGCTGACACCTACAGTAATGTTCACAAGTGTGTGGTCCACTTGTCTGTGTGGCTTCAGGGCTTCCAGATTTGGGTTACAAGGGCTTATATCTGAATATGATGCTTTCACTTAGCATCGACTGATGACTTTGTTAGCTTGTTTTTGCTAGATGCAGGAGTGTGAGACACACAGGATCATTAGGTGGGGCCTCATACTGCTTAGAAGGCAGAGCCAGAGGATAGAGCTTAAAGTCAGCCTGAGTCCATAAAGAGAGGCTGATTCAAAACAAAAACAAAAACAAAACAAACAAACAAAAAAACAATGTGATTTAATGACTATATAGCCAAACAACAGCCACGTCAAGTCAAAGGAAGGCACTAACTCCCTATGATCATTTGAACATATTTTTTGCTGAGCTGGAATTGATTCTTTTTCTTTATTTTCAAATCTTGCATGATAGAAATTGGATTGAAATATAAAGTCATAGTGATGATTCCATGGGAAGGCATTTGCCTTATTTTCAAGGAAAAGCCGACACTTCTTGGGAGACGTTATGTGCTCCCAATCAGGCTGCTATCTTCTTCCCCCGCTCCTGTTTTCTTCCTTTGCTGAGAAATCTCTGTGAAAAATAAGCGCAGATGAGAGGACACAATGACATCTGCCTTCCTGCCTGTGGTTCCATACGCAATACTTCTGTGGGATGCAGTTGTCCTGGTACTGGTAGGCAGGGAAATCCATTTCTCATTATTGAAAATAGCTTTTCTTCCTTTATCGAAAATGACATTTGTGCGTCACAGGAAAGTAGAAGCCTGGAATGAAGAAAGTGTTGGGATAAATTTAGCTTTTGTCTCTCTTCTGATCTCAATTTGGATATTGTTTCCAAGATGAGCACTGTCCAACCCTCAAGACCAACGAGGTTTCGAAAGGGGTGGGAGAGGGCACAGGTGCATGGCTCAGTGGACAATCAGGTACAGTTCAGTCAAGGCCTGGCTTTGTCTGCCTCCCCAGGAGGGCCATTCATTCCCTTTCTATTTTGCACCCCCTTAGTTTTCTGGTCGTGCTGTGTGATGAATAATAAGATCAAGACACTGGATACCAACATTCTGGCCACAGCTCAACCTGATAAATTATTATTCTACGTGTGCTGTTTCTTACCCTCCTGCCTTTTTGAGGACATTTCTTATGCTTTTTTATTTTTGGCAGTTATTAAATATAGAAATCAAAAATCAACTTGGATTTTAATAGACTATGCATATGTGTATGCTTGTATACATGTGTATGTACACATATATTCATATACATATGCAAACAGGTATATATACATGTGTACATGCATGATATGTATACATAAACAGATTATTGACACATGTGGCAGGGGATTGAAGAGAAGCAACGTTTCAGGGCTCTGAAACATACAACTATGTGTCAGCCAATAAAAAAGCAAGTTCAGTGAAATGAGTGTCTCAATTTATAATTGTGTGTTCCGCTATTATGAAGAAAGTGAAATGACCAGTAATATAGAGAGCCAGGAAGGATGTGTTTTTGTGTCAGGTAAACTTGGGCTGAGGGTCTGTCTTGGTCATGTTTCCACTGGTGTGAAGAGATACCATGGAAAGGTAACCCTTAAAAATGAACCGGGAGCTTGCTTATAGTTTCAGACGGTAAAGTCCATTATCATCATGGTGGAAATCATGGCAGAAACAGACAGGTTTGGTAGGTGGCTGAGAGCTTTATATCCTGGTCCTCAGTCAAGAAAGTAGAAAGAAAGAGTTGCGGGGCCAACACAACCTCTCCAAGTAAGCCACACCTCCTCCAACAAGGACACACTTCCTAAACCTAAGCAGTTTACCAACTGGGGACTAAGCCTGTGAATACATGAGCCTCTCAGGTGATGCCTTGTCAAACTATCACAGGATGCATTTTCAGAGTAATGGTGAGATAGTGGGTGAATGATTAGCAAAAGTACTCATTTATACAGCTTAAGATCACAGAGTCCACAAGTTTGTCACACAGCTGTATTTCTATAGAAGCCCATTGTTTTAATGGCAACTCTGGAGATGGGACTAGTAGTGTTCATTATTTTAGCAAGTGTATTTGTGTGCAGTTGCTGCAACACCGAAGCTCATAGGTGATTCTAAAAGAGCAGATTTGCTTAATATCTGTCAACTTACAGGACTTCATCGGAACCTCCTTCTGTCAACAGGAACCTTTATGAAATGTGTTTTGTATGTCTAATTTAACTGTAGCATCTTAGAATTCACCAAATAGCAATGGAATCAACAGAGGCATCGTTTTGAATGAGAAGAATAGTGACCCTATGAGTAGGAATGTTCTGGAGACGTGATAATCATTTTTATGTGAAGAGTTTCTGCTGGTAACATTTATATCTGATTCCTTGCTAAGGTGTAAAGGATATTCAGTTTTCCAGTGGAAAGCCTGGGGTTTGTGGAAGGTAAATGATCAAGACTGCAGAGTAAGTGTGCAGACAGCCTCTAGACTACAAGAGTTTCTTCCAGGTTCACCTTGGCCCCTTGACAGAAGCAAATGAACACTCATTCTTAACTAAATCTATCTATCTATCTATCTATCTATCTATCTATCTATCTATCTATCTACCTATCTATCTATCTATCTATCTATCTATCTATCTATCTATCTATAAACAGGTGATACTCTCTACTAAAAAGGGAAAGGCCACACTGAGACACAATGAAGAATTAGGACAAAAAGTCAGATGTGGTGACAGCAGCTTTGGGTACAGAGTTTATCCGTCTGAATTAAACAGCTTGCCCTGTGGCTCACAGCCATAGCTGGGGTTACTCCTGCTGCCTGTGCCTTGGCTCTTGCTGGGCTGTATCTCTGGCACTTCTTACTACAGCACTACTAGCCTTTGGCCCTTGTAACCTTCTGGAGCATAGACTAAGCCAAGAGCCACTTCCAATTTCTCAGTACCAACTCTCATTTGAACTCCATTCCTACCTTGGCAAGCTTTGTGAAGGCGCAGGCAGGACCAAAGTTAGAGTGGTGGTGATTTGGTAGAGTGCATTGAAGCTGTGAGCCCTGGAAACACAACCAGCTACTTAGCACTGATGAGCTCTTGTGAAGGGTGAGGTCATCCTTGGGGAGACAGTCTGGGACCATGCTGGAACCCAGATGGTGTCAAGTTCAGCTCACTCTGTTTGTACTTAACTGAGCCAGATCTATTCTAAATTCTTCCTGTCCACAGTCCTACTGCTCAAGGTTGTGGTTTTATTAGTTTTTTTTAAAACATTAAACCAAACCAGTCTATTCAGTTTTGTCCTTTGAAGCTCACAATGACCAGCATTCATGGAGTTTCTTGTCATAATCCAGCATGAAAGTTAGTAGCATACACACACAGTCCAAGAGCTGAGTCAGCCTTGCAGAGGTAGAAGATGCTTTTCTCTCTCTTCTAGTTGTTTTGGATTTTTTAGATAGGACCTCACTATGGGCTCAGGCTGGCCTGTATACTTCCATCGTTCCATCTCAGTCTCCTGAGTTCTGGGAATATAGGCCTGTACAACCGTTATCATTTGCATAGTATTCTTTAAAGAAAATAGAGTAATCTAAATTGATGATCATTTTGGAAACCTTGCATTTCATGTTTAATCTATATTTTTATGTCTCCTTTAAGGAGTCAGTGTACAATATTTGAACTCAGTTTCCCTTAGGTGACAAACAGCTGAAGTGGAGTGAATTTGTCCTACTTTAGTCAAACCATTTTCTCCCTAGTTCCTCAAACCTAAGCATCCTACTGACTGGCTGATAGAAGATCTATTTTGGTCTATTTGGACCACCATGACAAAATGCCATAGATTTGGTGTTTTAGAAAACAGAATTCTATGATGAATTATTTGGTATGTAGAAGGGTTGAGATCAGTGCCAGTGCATCTGGCCTCTGTAGATGGAGGAATCTATTCCATCCTACAGAAGGCAGATTAGATGCTGTGTCCCTACAAGGAAAGGTTGGATCTGGATCCCTCCTGCCTCCTCCTTCCTCCCTCCTTTCCTCCCTCCCCCCCTCTTTCCTTTATTTCCTGCCTCCTTCCCTCCCCCTCCCTCCTTCTTTTCTTTCCTCCTCCTATCTCTCTTTGCTTCCCTTGCCCCCTCCCCTCCCTTCCTCTCCTCTCTCCTTTACCCACTGCTCTTCCACTTATCCCCACCTTCCTCTCCTTTCCTCTGCCCTCCTTTTATGGTGCTAACTCTGTATATTCATAGGCATACGATTCCTATTGTTGAGTTTCCAAACTCATGATCTTGTGTAAAACTCATTGCCTCCCCAAAGTTACCATTACATGTGGATTCTAAGTACCACCACACTGAGGATTTGGGCATAACATACTCATTCTGTAGGAGTTAAAACTCCTAAAAGAACCTACCATCAGTTGATATTTTTCATTCTACCCACCAACCCAGCCTCCATTCACTTATATCTCTTGCTTAGTGCATGACATTGTTGGGCAGACAATAGTCCATTGTGCACATTTTATCACTGAGAGTCTGAAGCCCATGAAAGTGGTGTCAGAATCAAATCTTCTAGGGCCAAGGTCTCAACAATTCATGAGTATAGTAATGAACATTGTGTATTAAATATTTACAGTTACATCAAATAAAAATATATTTGTATGCTGTTTTTCTTTATTAAATTTGATCATATATAAGTGGTTTTCAAAATCTTGATATTTATTTTGTATCTTTATTATAAAATTCAAAATTTTGTCATTGTCCCCTTTCCATAAACATCATAGATACAACCCTAAATTTTAAACCCTGGGAATTATACTGGCCATGGAATTTATAAAATTCAATTTCGTCTTTGAAATTAATGTGTTTTGAATTTGTTCAATAGAAATATGTATCTAACTATAAATTCTGTAGGACCTAAGAACAAACCAAGTATTTCATTTAAAATGCATGATAGGTCCTGGAGAGTAGGCTCAGTGGTTAAGAACACTTGCTCCTCTTCTAGGAGATGTGAATTTAATTCTCAGCACCCATATCAGGTAGCTCACAACTGCCTATACCTTCAGGGAACTGAATGCCTTTCTCTGGCCTCTGGGGGCATCAGCACACATGTAATATATGCTCACAAACGTAGACACATACACATAAAATAAAAATAAATCTTAAAAAAATTTAAAACATGCCACAGAGATGCTTACATATATACACTTATTTCAGCACTATTCACAGTATCCAAACACAATCTGATTAGTTATTTATCAACAGATGAATGGTTAAAGAAATGTGGTACATACACACAGTGAAGTTTTATTTTTGCTGCAAACAAGAATAAAATAATGGTAGAAAAATGGAAGCAACTGAAGATCATTGAATTAACTGAAATGTGTCAGACTTAAAAATAAATATCACGTGTTTCCTCATTTGCAAATCATGGATTTTATATAGATACATTGACCAAGCCAGCCCAGTCAGTCAATAGGTTCTCCAGTGCAGGAGTGAGGAGTAAAAAGAAAAAAGACGATTAGGCAACATGTTAGTATGACGCCAGCCAATTCTGACTGAAGGCTGAGGCAGGTTTATTTCTTCCCAATTTGCTTTTAAACCATTTTAATTAAATGCAAGTATTTAGGTCAGTTCTAGGTTGAGGTACTAGCAAAGCAATAAATGCAAATAGTCAAGGAACAAACAATGGAATAAACAAAGTCCCTTGATTACTCCCTTGTTTGCTCTGGTGATCACTGTTTCTAAGGGATGACAAAAATATCTGAGCCTACTTCCCTGTCCTAGCCCACAGTAATATTCATGCCTGTGGCTCACTTCTTTGTTCTAGCCTAAGACTTAGATTCCTGACTGAAGTTACTTCTCTGATTTAGCCTAAAATTAGATTCCTGCCTGAACTTACTTCCCTGTCATGGCCCAATGTCAGATTCCCACCTAAAGCCCATTTCCTTGTCCTTGGCCAATGTCAGATTCCTGCCAAGTGGCCTCCAAAGCTCTCCACAATACATAAAATCGTTCATATATGTGATACAAAAGTAGACATGAGACTGGGTTAAATAAAGGAGCATAGTCGGAGGGAGAAGAGAGAGAAAAGGGGATGATGGAGAGTAAAAATGATGAAAGCATATGATACACAAATATGAAAATATCTCTATGAAAATTATCATTATGTACAATGAATATATGCCAATGAAATCTATGTAAGAACTGAAGACGTAGTTCAGTCAGGAGAGTGCTCGCATAGCATGTGTAAAGCCCTGATTTCATCTCTTAGTACTGCATACAGTGGGTTGGGAGCCCACACCTGTGAGAGGACTCATGACTTAGAGGCTAGAGATCATCAGCTTAAAGCCATCCACAGCAGCTAGGTAACTTGTTTGAAGCATGACTAGGCAGCATGATACCCTATCTCAAGAATTATACAAGAGGCATATAATTCCATACAAGCTTGACAACACTGCAAAAATATAGTGTATTAGTTCATGGATGGTTCTATACAGAAATGTTTTCTGTTTCTACTCCTGATTGATCAGTAGCTTGGAAGGTGTCTAAAAGGAATCTAGAAAAATGTCACAAAAAATCATAATAGTCAGTATAGACTTGAGGCTGGGGACTGAGTTAGAGTTTCAGGAAATTAATACAAAGGGGGATAGAAACACGAGTCTCTTGGCATAAGACTAAGTATATTTGAAATAAGTCCTTTTACTACCCTCTCCTTCTGACACAGACAGACAGACAGGTACACAGACATACACACACACAGACACTCATGCACACACACCACACACAGAACAAAAGCAGAAAGGAAGAAAGAGGAAGAGAAGGAGAAAGAGAAAGAAAGGATGTAAAATTCCTTAACTATGTTAAAAAAAAAAAAGAGCAGGCTCATTCATGAAAAACACACCATTACCCATTTCCACGTTTTTATTTTATCCTCCTGTTTTGTTGTAAGTTAATTCAGTCCCAACCTTCTTCCAAAATGGCCCCCGGCACAGGAGAGGATGTATTTTAAGCTTTCTTTCACTCTGAACTAACATATATATGTATATATTGTTCCTTTTTTTGAAATAGTATTTTTAAATAGAAAATTTAGGAGAGAAGAAACGGTATAGAAAATTATTATTGGAAAAAACCTGCAAAAAATATCTGAATCGTGCTCTATCTTGCTGGTGAAATGTGATTTCCCAAAGCAGATTGGCTCTGGGATTCTGGGGGAAGGTGTACTGGATGGCTTCTAAAAAGCACACATGCTACTCCATGTGGTGCAGCAGCTGTTAAGGTAATGATGCATTTTTAGTGAAAAAAATACCATAAATAAACATACAAAAAAATCATATGAAACTCTCTCCAACGAAGCACAAAACTTGGCAGTAAGTTAAGAATCTAAAAAAAAAAAAGTTATAACTGATAAGAAAATTCACCAGTGCAACCATTTCCAAATCTTATTTCTACCTACATGTTTACTCTCATATTTATATAACACATATCATTATTATATTTACCTTTTCAATATGCCCACATTTTCATCCCACAATTTCCAATGTTAATATATTCTCAAGTTACAGAAGACTCAAAATAAAATGGACTTGCTTCTACATAAAAGTACTCTGTAATTCATTAACTAATTGTATGGCCAAGTATTTGATTTTGTTGTTAAACTAAACTAAATGAAGGCTTCATTTTTTTCTGAGTAGTGACTATAAGGCATTATTGAAATACAAAGGTATTGTTCAGGCGGTAGCACACACTTGCAATCCAGTTTGCATTTGGGAACCAGTGTCAGTATGATTAGCATTCGTTTGTGGCTAGCCTTGTCTGCAAAACAAGACTCAGTCTCAAAAACAATAACCAAAGATTTTTTTTTTAATAAAACTAATCTGATTATTATTCATACTTTCTATTCCAAAGACCTCAGTAGTTTATATGTAAAAAGACTGATTCTTGGAACTGAGCCTTATTTACCTGCAATCAAGTCCACAATTCATTTACGAAACAGTTCGAAATCACACTTCCTATGTAAGGGTAGACAGAAAAATTGAATGAGCTGGTCAAATATAGGCACAGGAAAGGATCTCATACCTTCAGAATCACAAGAATTAACCTAGAAGAACACAGTCATGTTGCACTGAAGTCGCCACACTAGATCAACAGGGAGCAATAGCACGGCAAGCAGAGCACGTAAATCCTCGAAAGCACGTGTCAGTCAGTTCATGGAAGGCAGGTGTGTAAGAGGGCCATTTAAGACGGCGATCTATAGGATGTGACATTAGAACTATTTTGTCCCTCCCCAAGGTGCTTATGCACAGTTAAAGAATGGCATTTTACCTTTATCAGACACACAGCAAACCTTTCCCCTATGCTACAGGTTATGTTGTCAATCATTTTGAAGAGTTTTTGATGTACAGTATTTCTGAATATTGAAACTGCTGTTACTCGCCGGGCAGTGGTGGCGCACGCCTTTAATCCCAGCACTTGGGAGGCAGAGGCAGGCAGATTTCTGAGTTTGAGAGTTCCAGGCTAGCCTGGTCTACAGAGTGAGTTCCAGGACAGCCAGGGCTACACAGAGAAACACTGTCTCGAAAAAACTAACCCCCCCCCCCAAAAAAAAGAAAAAGAAAAGAAACTGCTGTAATGAAACTGCTGTTTCTCTCTTCTGTTGCTTGCTGTGGTTTGAGAGTCAAAAGATTTTTCACTATATTTTAAGATTTTCTTGAATATTTAGCTTTTAAATTTAGTTACCCAATCTACTTTAAATTCCGAATAAGATATAAAAGTGGTAGGTAAGCAAGATACCTCAGTAGGTAAAGGCACATGTTGCCAATCCATAAATACTTCATTTTTTTCTGATATTTCTTGTAAATAAAGTTGTTTTCTTAATTAAAAAGGAGGGTTTTTACAAAGATCTAAGAAAACATGTACCTTTTTAAAACATAAAAACAAATTCTAGCTTTTTATCTACATTATTCAGATTTTTAAATTATTTTTTATTTTTTAATTTTTAAAAATTTTTCTGTTTGTTTTTTGAGACAGGGTTTCTCTGTGTAGCCCTGGCTGTCCTGGAACTCACTCTGTAGAACAGGCTGGCCTCTGCCTCCCACCCAAGTGCTGGGATTAAAGGCATGAGCCACCACTGCCCGGCCAGAATTAATTTAATGATTTATTTGCTTTTTAAGTAAAAGAAGGCAGGTCCAACACCAGCCTTTATTATTCTGGCATGGATTTTGCAGGCTTCTCTACCCGGTGCTGTCCTGTGGGGCCCTTCATCTCTATCAGGCATCCATACCTCCTGTTCTTCAGGAGGGGACCAACCTTCTTCACAGTTCTGTTGCTTCTCGCTGCTTTCCAAAGCCTCCTTTTGTTGGAGGATATTTGTTCACATTGTGAACCCTGAAATTGTGAACTAGAGAAACCTGGTTTTTGTTGTGGTGTGGCACAACACCTCTTTTTTTTAAATTAAAATATATTTATTTATTTACTTTATGGCCCAATATCAGCCCTTTGTCTCTTCCCAGTACTCCCTCATGTAAAACCTCCCCTATTTCCCTTAGATGGAGAAGCCCCCCTCTGGGTATCAATACCCCCATCCCCTATCCCATTCCCTAATCCTCCCACCCAACCCCCTCATTCCATACATCAAGTTGCTGTAGGACTAGAAGAATTCTCTCCCACTGAGGCCAGACAAAACTGTCCATTTAGGGATGTGGGATCCACAGGCAGGCAAGTAAGCAGCAGGCTTAGGGACAGGTCCCTCTCCAGTTGTCTGGGGAACCCATATGAAGACCAAGCTGCTCACCTGCTGCCTTGGTAGCACACAGCTTTTATCCAAGAGCTTTCTGTTTACTGTAAACAAGTAGTTGTGGTGTGGCTTAGCCCTAGGACACACCATTAACCTAAGAGCTTTTGGTAAACAAGAACTAAATAAAGTTAACAATAGTTCAAGAAGTACAGCAAGTTTTACCGGGGAGTGAATAAACATAAAAAAGAGAAAGGAACTTTGAGTTGGAGCTATTTAAGACAGTGTGAAGAAGGAAAAAGAACCTTTTCCTTCAGGGATGTGGGCAGAGTAGAAAGGTCAGCTGGGCGCTTTCTCTGCCTCTCTGCACTAGCTGACTTTCACCACTGCTTCTGCCTCTTGAGATTTTATTTGGCAAATCAAACGTTTGGCATTTTTGTTTAAAAAAGCATCCTCCTCCTTCTGGGTAGGAATGCTATTCTGCTTTTCTCCTGGCTTGGCTATCCTGAACACACTCAGTTTGTTTCAATGTTTGTGGCCCAAGGAGTTCAATTTGTCTGAACACAAGTGGTTGCTGAATGTTCCATTGAAAAACTTTGGTCAGGATTATTCTGATCCTTGGCAGGTAATAACTCAGCTGATGGTCTCAGACTGGCTCAATGGCCTTTCTTCCTCTAATACAGCTTCCTCAGGACTTACCCAGCTTTGTAAGCAAGGTGTGCAGAAATTATGCTAGGCCTCAGAAAGCCAGTGCCCTCTATCTTTCTTGTTCCACAATTGTCAAATTATTCTTCTTTCTCTTCAAGTAAGACTTGTAGCACTGATAAAATTATTGTCACTCTTCCATAACGTTCCCACCGATTTTGAAGGCTTGACTTGATCCCAAGTCTAGCCTTTCTGATGGACCTTATGCAGGCCACCATAGATTATCTGCCTTGAGAATTTGGCATCCGCATACCAGAAGACTTGGATTTTGTTGTTAGTGTCTTGTTCCCTCCTAGTCTGCAGTTTGTAGCTGAGATGATTGTTTGGATTGGACTCCACAAGGCTAGGTGTGCTGAATATCATTTCTATAGGAGTTGAGGTGTGCGAGGGGGGAGGTATACAAACCTAACTTTAAAAATTGTTTAAATTATGTGCAGATGTGTACATTTTAGTGTGGATTTGTATATATGAGTCTAGTTGTTTGCTGAGGCTAAAGATGGCTTCAGATCATCTGGAGTTGGAGTTACAGGCATTTGTGAGGTGTCTAATGTGAGTTCTAGGATCTGACTCTTGTCGTCTGCAAGAGCTGTCTCTCCTGCCCCAAGATGGCCTTTCTGACATGTTGGCAGTTTAAGGTCTCAGTTCTTTAACAAGGAATCTGAAACAGGATGGGCTGACAATCTTACTCAAATTCTATTTTACTCAAAGAAAACTAATGCTCAAACATTCTCTATTTAATGTGCACTAACTACTATGTAATGGAAAAAGAATTTTCACTGTGGTGGCGTGACACAAAATACTGAAAGTCTTCATCATAATGTGTACAAATGAAGAACTTCTGGCTTTTGGTTTTATTATTATTTTTTAATGAATCCAATTTCATCTTTTAAATGTGGGTATTATTATGGCATTTATTCTTTGAAAACCTTATAGCACCCAGGTCTCACCTCTTGAGAATTTAATTAGTCTGAGTTGGAACCCAAACATTAGGGTTTGTAAAAATCACCCTGGGTGATTTTTATGTGTCTTGGAATTTGAGCATCAACCTTGAGGTCAATTGTACTCTGAGCTGAATTCAATATTGAACAATGGCATATACTATTCAAGTCTTAAGGTTCATCTTTCCCTATTCCAATATCCCTCCCCCATGTTCACTTATAATCTATTGTGATTCAAACTTTAAACTGGAGAAGATCATTAATCATAGATATAATTTAATGACAGCAGGGTCATGTCTCACTAACTAAGTACACCTTGTTTGCCTCAAAATGCTAATCGCTTTTCTGCAACATTAATGAGGGACAATTGATATGGATCCTAACAATCACATATGGTAGGCTTAGAGTTTTATTGAAATAAAGAACTTTATTAGATTATAGAAAAATATAGCAATAATTATATAAAAGCATGAATTGGATTTTATCATTTTTATTAAACTTTGACACCAAGAAAAAAGATGGGAACTTATTGATTTTCAGTATTTTCTGGAGAAAAGATGATAATTGTGGAAGGTATTTTTTTTTCATCTTCTCAGAAGCAAGGAATTTCATACACAGAGAGGGACTGGTGTTTAATTTCTTCTGTTTTCAACTCTGTGAGAGGAAAAGAACATTTTTTTTCCTTTTTGCAACTACATCCAATTATTTATTTAAAATTGCATGTTTGATCTCTGCTCATGGTGTCCTCTGTGCATCCCAGGGTGCACTGAGCATACTACTCTCCCCAGCAGATCTCAATTCTGCCCCCACCTCTCTGTCTATTTTTATCAGAGCTGCAGATCATACAGCTAGCTTCCCTCCTCCCCCCCGCACCCCCCCTTGGTGAGTCCTCTAGGGCACTGCAAGCTGCCCTGAGCCTGGCAGACCTCCATTTTCTAGCCACCTCTCTGCCCACCTTCACCAGACCTGCGGATCCTAGTCTGAGAATAATAGGAATAGAAGGAAGTTAAGAGTCCCAGTTCCTTGTCTAAGACCCCCCATAATTAGACATCCAAATTCAAAATTCACATAGTTGGGATTGATCATAAGACGCCTTCTCTAACTAAACAGAGAAGGGAGAGATGCCAGAAGCCAGGACCCTCGCCCTTACCCTCACCCCCTACCTTTCCCCACCTGCACAATGTCCCCTGAAGCTTGGCAACTGCAAGATCCTGCTTGGCAACTGCAGATAGACTCAAAGCAGTGTACCATATCTTCTGAAGAATAGCAGGGAGACCATAACTCAAGCAGTGTACCATATCTTCTGAAGAATAGCAGGTAGATCATAATTCAAGGCAGTGTACCGTATAGACCATGACATGTTTCAAGGAACAGGCCAAGAAGATTCTGTACTTTTCCACCCCCTGGCCTCTCTTACCCCCTCCCCTTGTAAAACATGCTATAAAAAAGCATTTCATGTTAAAAAAAATTGAAAAAAAACACTTATTTTAAATAATAAAAAAAGAGTCCCAGTTCCAAGAAAATATTTTCAACAAAGTCATAGAAGAAAACTTTTCCAACTAAAAAAGGAGATGCCTACAAGCGTACAAGAAGCTTATAGAACACGAATTAGACTGGACCAGAAAAGAAAATCCTCCCAACACATAATAATAAAACACTAAATCTACAGAACAAAGAAATAATATTAAAAGCTGCAAGGGAGAAAGGCCAGGTAACATACAAAGACAGATCTATCAGAACTATACCTGATTTCTCACCAGAAACACTAAAAGCAAAAAATACTACAAGAGATACTTTGCAACCTCTAAACAAACAAACAAACAAAACAAAACAAACAAACAAACAAAAAAACAATGCCAACCTAGACTACTATACCTCTCAGTCACTATAGTTGGAAGAGACAAGGTATTTTATGATAAATCTAAATTCAAACATTATCTATCCATAAATCTAGCCCTACGGAAAATATTTGAAGGAAAACTCCAAGCCAAAGTGGGTAAGTACATCTAAGAAAACACAGCAAGCAAGTAATCCAAATCCAGCAAAAACAAGGAAAACATACACGCACACACAAATACACACAAACACACAAATACCATAAACATCAAAATAATAGGAATTAACAATCACTGGTCATTAATATTTCTCAGTACCAACAGACTCAATTTCCCAATAAAAAGACACAGGCTAACAGAGTGGGTGGAAAATCAGGATCCATCATTCTGTTGTATACAATAAACATACCTGAGCAATACAAATAGACATTACCTCAGAGTGAAGGGCTGGAACAATATTTTCCAAGCAAACAGACCCAAGAAACAAGCTGCAGTAGTCATTCTAATATCTAACAAGAGAGACATTTAATCAAAATCAATCAAAAGATATAGGGAAGGACATTGCATACTCATCAAAAAAAAATCTACCAAGAAGATATCTCAATTCTGAACATCTATGACCCAAACACAAGGGCACCAACATTTGTAAAAGAAACATTACTAAAGCTTAAACCACATATTGAACCCCACATGTTAATAGTGTGAGACTTCAATACTCCACTTTCACCAACTGACAGGTCATCCAGACAAAAACTAAACAGAGAACTAACAAAACTAACAGACATTATAAATCAAATGGAACTAATAGACATCTTTAGACTATTTCACCCAAACACAGAAGAATATACCTTCTTTTCAGTACCTCATGGATCTTTCTCCAAAACTGAGAATATAGCCTGTCATGAAGCAAGCCTCAATAGATACAAGAAAATTGAAATATCACCTTGTATCTTATTAGACCACCATGGATTAAAGCTGAACTTTAACAACAGAAACACCAGAAAGCCTATACACTCACAGAAATTGTACAACTCTTTACTCGATGATCTCCAGGTCAGGAAAGAAATAAGAAAGAAATTAAAGAATTCAATGAAACTGAAGGCACAACATAGCCAGATTTACAATGAAATTTTCAGGACACAATGAAAGCAGTGCTAAGAGGATAGTTCATAGCACTAAGTACCTCTATAAAGAAATTAAAAAGTTCTTATACCAGCAATTTAAAAGTACTCCTGTAAGCTCTAGAAAAAAAAAAAGAAGAAAGCACACCAAAGAGGGACAGAAAGCAGAACATAATCAAAATCAAGGCTCAAATAGATTAATTAGAAACCAAGAAAACACTACAAAGAATCATTGAAACCAAGAGCTTGTTCTTTGAGAAAATCAACAAGATAGACAAACCCTTAGCCAAAGACAGAGAGACTATATCCAAATAAACAAAATCAGAAATGAGAAGGGAGGGACAACAACAGACACTGAGGAAATTCAAAGACTTCAAAAGCCTGTACTCCACAAAATTGGAAACTCTTAAAGAAATAGATGATTTTCAAGACAGATACCATTTACCAAAGTTAAATCAAGCACAGGTAAACTAAACAGTGCTATAACCCTTAAAGAAATAGAAGCAGTCATCAAAAGTCTCCCAAAAAATAAAAGCCCAGGGCCAGAAGGCTTTAGTGCAGAATTCTACCAGACTTTCAAAAAAAGAGCTAATACCAACACTTCTCAAACTATTAATAGAAAATAAAATAGAAACAGAAGGAACACCACCAAACTCATCTATGAGGCCACAGTCACCCTGATACCTAAACCACATAAAGACTCAACAAAGAGAACTTCAGACCAATTTCTTTTGTGAAAATTTATGCAAAAATACTCAATAAAATACTTGCAAACCAAATCCAGGAACTCATCAAAAACATCATCCACCACGTACAAGTAGGCTTCATAAAGGGATACAGGGATGGTTCAATATATAAAAATCCATCAACATCATCCACCATATAAATAAATTGAAAGAAAAAAATTACATTATTATCTCATTAGATGCTGAAAAAGCCTTTGATAAAATCCAACACTCCTTCATGTTAAAGGTATTAGAGAAATCGGGGATACATGACACAAACCTAAACATAATCAAAGTAATATACAGCAAGTCAATAGCCTGCATTAAACTAAATGGAGAGACACTAAAATTAGGGACATGACAAAGCTGCCCACTATTTATTCAATATAGTACATGAAGTTCTAGCCAGAGCAATAAGACTTGTTGGGAGCCAACACCTAGCCGAAAGCGGCTATCATCTTTACAGCCATCTTGAGCCATATACCCTGACAAGAGACTTGTTTTCAACAGCCTAAAACAGCTGAGCACACTCTGATAATTATCTTGCTTTTCTTACATATCTTGTTTTGTTGTTTATTGCCCCCAGCTGCAGGGTGCACGTGGTAAAGTGTCTTCAGCTACGTTCCCCTGCTTGTGCTTATATATACCCATGATTTCCTTTCAATAAAGGCCAGACTAAAGGCGAGAGTCAGGGAGAGACTTGAGAGACTTGAGAAGAGAATAGACCAGACTCCCTGTCTTGTCTCCATTCTTCGTGTCTCTGTCCCCACTCTCTCTCTTGCTAGACCCTGACCTGCGGACCAGAGCAGCAGAACGGGCCGTTACAAAAAGACTAATAAAAGAGACGGGTGGTGATGGCGCATGCCTTTAATCCCAGCACTTGGGAGGCAGAGGCAGGTGGATTTCTGAGTTCGAGGCCAGCCTGGTCTACAGAGTGAGTTCCAGGACAGCCAGGGCTACACAGAGAAACCCTGTCTCGAAAAAATAAACAAACAAACAAACAAACAAACAAAACAAAACAAAACAAAAAAGAGATCAAGGGGAAACAAATTAGAAAGGAAGAAGACAAAGTATCACTATTTACAGATAATATGACAGTATATATAAGCAACCCCCAAAATTCTACCAGATCTCTTACAGCTTGTAAACACCTTCAGCAAAGTGGCTGTATGCAAAATTAACACAAAGAAATCAATATCCCTCCTGTATACAAATGATAAATGGATTGAGAAAGAAATTAGGAGAACAATACTCTTTACAATAGCCACGAATAATATAAAATATCTTGGTGTAACTCTAACCACCAAGTGTAAAAGATCTGTATGACAAGAACCTCAAGTCTCTGAAGAAGGACATTGGAAAAGGTATCAGAAGATGGAAAGATCTTCCATGCTCATGGATAGGCAGGATTAATACAGTGAAAATGACCATTTTACCAAAAGCAATCTGATTTAATGCAAACCCCATCAAAATTCCAACATAATTTTTTATAGATCCTGAAGGAACAATTCTCAACTTCATATGGAAAAATAAAAAGCCCAGGATAGGCAAAACAATCCTGAACAATAAATGAGCTTTTGGAAGAATTTCCATCCCTGTCCTCAAGCTGTACTACAAAGTAATAGTGATAAAAATGGCATGGTATTGGTATAGAAACAGACATGTTGATCAATGGAATCGAATCAAAGAACCAAAAATAAATCCACACATTTAAGGACACTTGACTTTTGATGAAGAAGCCAAAACCATACAATT